>NC_091945.1:9969078-10209078 GCF_041260155.1 Ptychodera flava | reverse complement strand
CTTTACACTTGTTCATGTGATTCTCTTCATAGGCAAAAGTATATATCAAAATATAAACAGCAAAATGTTGCATAGAAGCAAACTCTTCATATTGTCACTTGATATTTAAAATTGTCACAAGTTTTACAACTACTGAAGCAAAATTTATCTTTTTCATCGTTAAAAAGGAAATGATAAAATTCTTGTTATCCCGTCACGTCACAAAATAATCATATCTTCACAAAATGTATGGAAGCATTGTAAGACCTTCAAGATATAGTAAACGATATAGAAATATGTGAATGGCAGCTTACCTGAACAATTGAATCCACCACTGTCAAATTCGTAACCATCTAAACAGGTACATTTGTAACTTCCAACGATATTGGTACAGTCTGTGTTGTCACCACAAGGCTCTTGCAAACATTCATTCACATCTGAAACACAAATACAGCTCTTTATCCCCTTTGCATTACAAGTCACAAGATTGTAAACAGCAGTTTATACATATTTTTAGATATCGTTCAATAGTTCATTTCTTCATTTAGATATCTAAAATATTTATTTTAGTAGTTCGTGATAACGGGGTTCTTGTTAATCAGAATTTGATACTAAACCAAGCGACAGATAAATGTTTGATCCTTTAATTTACCTTCGCACAACGTTCTGTTGCCATCGACGCCGATGTAACCATCATTACAAGAGCAGTTGAATCCTCCAGGGATGTTGATACACTCTGCCTGTTTGTGACAGTCATCGATGTTTTCTCTACATTCGTCGATATCTTATTACAAGATAATAAAAAACGGCTTCTTAATAAATATTTCGGCATCATATTTAAATTTGAACCGTGCAATACACGAGTTACATACGTTGCCTAAATAAACACAAGCACGATTAATGTTTCTCAAATAAAATTTTCACCGGTGTACTAGAAGGAATGACAATTCTTATTTGTTTTGGGTCAAATGTTTTACAAGTAGTAGTGATCATTGGAAAATGTTAGGGGATGTGACGTAACAGTGTTCGATTCAAACAGTCGGTGTACATGGATAAAGAGAAGCTTCAATAGATACCACCATACCAACGTTACACCTAGATATCTAAAATACATTATCCACTACAAGTACGTGAAATTTTCGTTTCTCTGGTATACGGATATTATTAGGTATTTACTAAGAATGCTATAAAAAAGTTTTATATATTATAAAAGTTATTTTATCAGATACACAAGTCATACTTTATGGATAAAAGAATACAACGTCGTCTGATTTCCAAATACCTTTACAGTCTTTCTTGTTAGCATCGAGACGATAGCCCTCTTTACAGCGGCAAACGTAACTTCGCAGAGTATTTTCACAGATTTGATCACAAAATGGTGCACTGATGTGAAAATCTCTCTCTTCTTCACATTCATCAAAATCTGCAAAACATCCATAATCGTAATTATCATTGCATGAAATATAATTTTTCCGGACATTCTCTAATCCTGCATGTATTGCGTGATTTCAAAGAGAGGGTGCAAAATCATTATGAAAACAATCCATTGGTAGTAGACTCCACCACATAGAGAATGTATGCATCATATATTAATATTCATATAAACATTACGTTGTTGTCCGGATCTATGATATATTATTTGAATGTAAATGCGTCCATATGTATTCAAAGCATTGCGAATACAATCTCGTTTATAATCAATACAAAGACATCGTCATGTACTCACCAAAGCATTTCGTGCCATTCCCTATCAACCCTGTTGGACATTCTCCACATTCGAAACCTATTGACGGTGCTTTATTGTCGGTACAATTGACGCCAGGAAAGCATGGATTGTCTGCACATGCGTCGTAGTCGTCCTGACAGAAGTCACCAGTGTAGCCAGGCGTACAATCGCAAGTTACAACCTATTATTATTTTGAAAAGACAATGAGAACGATAATGTGTGAAAATTTCGAGCTATGTACACACAATTAGTTGATGTGGTAATATGAGCAAAAATGCATGGATAAGTTCATAAATTAGTGCAAGCTTTGCTTTGTATGCTCAAGCGTATGCAAGAGTATTCCGTATTGACACAAAGAGAGCTCTAGAACATGCCAGAAATAATAACAGAAGCACGCAGGGATTGAGCTACATATGAGCAGTATGCAAACAATAGTAGGACCAAAGGACACTTAGGTTCGGATGAGCCTGTCGCCATGTGATTCAGAACTTACAGTCCATCATTGATTGATTGACTTGGCAGTTATTTCTTCAGGAAAAAAATCTTTCAAAATGTATAGGATGCTGCAGGCAGAAAAACATGCCATGTACTTCGCTGCTTAAATTCGGCTATTTTCAGCTCAGGACAAAGTTGCTATTGCTTACCTCAAATTTTTCATTAACAATATCGGACCCTTCCACGGATACATTATAATTGCAGCTGCCACCGTTTTGGCATTTACACACTTTGACTTGAAGCACGACAGCCGTGCTGGCAACAGTGTCAGTAACAATGATTGATAGGTTGACTTTTTCTGTATCTTGAGGGGTCCATGTGAAGTTACCATCTGTGAAAAAATAACGAAGTTATTCATATTTTGTTTCAATGTACCAGTAAGTAAAATATCCAAGGATTCAGTCTAATAAGTGCGATTTAAACAGACCTAGCCTTAAGGAGTGATTTATTGCTGCGGTATGTAATAAGCCCACTTTAGTTGGTATGTGGATCTTTCGAATATCATATTTAAATATCTTGGAAAAAATCATTGTGCGCAAAAGAAAGGGAGTACTTTATCAAATATTTCGAACATAAATCATTGTATGCCATTTGAAATATTTTATTGAATATCGATCGTAAAGTTAACCGTATTTTGAGCGATAGCAATCCTGATTATTTTAATGCACTGATGTACGAAATGGGGGCATTGCTTTTACACAACTCAGTCATGTACTACACTAAATATCTGTTTTGATTCAATTGGCTTTTGACTACGATGACTACTAAGCCACGTTTCACTAATGAATGTATAATGACGAATTAAGCCGTCATTACGACAATAATAAACGACAAGAGCAAAACACCTTTAACACAAATATTCGTGTATTCGATTAAAGTGAGATTTGCGGCAAATTAAATTTACATACTTTGCAATGTAAATCCCGATACTATAGAAAAGCTTGACAAATAGCTGAACATATCAGGAATATCGTTTCGAATTCGACGGGCCCCTAATCTTACCTTGGGTAATGGAGGCGCCAGGCACATAGTCCGAAAGCATATATGCTATCTTGTCTCCTGGGTTCGGATCTGTTGCATCAAACTTCACAGAAACTGGCTTACCAACTTCCACTTGTAATAGAGAACTACCCTCAATTGTTACATTCGGAGGAAAGTTACCTATTAAAAATAACATCGCTACATGTTAACAAGCTATAATACGATTAATATTCGATCTGGATCACACTCACAACTTACGGCACCCGCTCAGCAAAATCCCCACTTGTCTCTTTTAAGGTAGTATGCGCCCCGAAAGTGAAATACTTAAACTTTTGCTCATTTCCTTAAGAAATCGTTCAATCATTCTCTTTCAAAATCAAGAATAAAATAGGGGGTCACCGTGCAAAGTTTGGTAGATTTACCGATATTTAAAATGGCCGCCATCCCTGTGTTAACTCTATGGAGAGAAAGAACATTTTGGAATTTCTAAAAACTATGCCGGTAAAAAGTTTTGATAAACCAAGAGCTTTAAAATGAACCCCACAAGTGGTATATCGGAAAAGAAGTGTAAAAGTTTGAGAGTCCGAATATCTGTCCCCGAGGCGCGATCTACCTTAAAAAAGAGTGGTTCAATAACCGAGGTAAGTTGTTACACTGACAATGGTTAAAGCGATTGCCGACAGTCTGTGTCCATATAGAACCCAGGGAGGTTGTTTTATCAATAAGAATTCGTCAGTTGAATCTCAAACCCTCGAGAAGGCGAGGGTCAGTGTTGCGTCACTACCGCTCGAGTCTGCGTAGTCTCATCGACATCCTGAGCAAATGCGATTTTTGCTGACCACTGCACTCAATCAAACCGTTTTTGTCAATTCCGAATCGTAATTAGATTACCACAAGTCACACGTGGTCTGTGGCCAGTTCAGACGTAATTCACAGCGACGTGTGTAACAGTAGTAGTACCGTGTAATGATCAAAATCGCTAGCCAAGGTATTTGTCGGGCAGGGTCCCTCCTTTGAAACAACTACAATATGTAACGCCGACCTAACAAAGCCGTGCCGAGCTCATAATGTGTGGTGTGAACCAGGCCGTAGTCCCTCGCAAGAACGTAACCCATCATGCAGTGGAGCCAAGAAATCACTGAAATCCGCCGGCGTTTCTTGATAAAGTGGAATCCGTGGAATTTTTTTGCAAACAAAAACGAAAAACTATTATGCATTAGCAAATTTATTCCTCAGTGTCGTCTACCTCCGTCAACAATATTGCATGCCTTTGCCAGACAGTTTCCAATCTTTTGCAGTGACGGTTATTACTTTCGAATAAAATTAATATAGCACGCAGATACCTCAACGCTCAATATGAAAAACTTCATCGTATAAGTAGCACTACCTTCTACGATTCCAAGTCATTGTTCGTGATTTCAGGACTCTTGAATGTATACATGGACATGCATAATGGTACTGATGTATCAGTGAAAAACATCAATTACACAATAATTAACTGAGCTGTGCTTATCATGTACGTGTCCGTGTATTTTCGAAATTTTATGAAGCGACCAAAGTTAAGCAAACTAAAAGTGACCATGAATTATTGATTATATATGACAACTCTGTTAATCTGTCAACTATGACCTTCCTGTCTCATTCAACGTGCATGTAGTCTAGGGAAACGTTATCAATTTTAGTGGTGTCCGCCACCTGTTAAAGTTTGAATTCCGGTGGCCCACCTGAATTCAGCTTCCGAACATAGAACGTTCGGCACTGGGGCCATTGTCAACTAAGCTATGGAGTACGAGTCTACGCTGACGTATGCCTCAGCAGTAGCACTCGCGTCGCTGAGCGGTCATGTCCCGTGGGAGAAAGCCGAGTCCTACTGACTCGGCAAAAAACGAAAAACAAAGTTACTTTGCTGATTCCACCAGAATTCGCATAGGTGACTAGTACAGATAGGTGCTGTTGATACATAGTATGCATAGTGGCCGCCGCGTGACGTGGTATGCGCGCATACCACGCGGCGGCCACTATGTATCGAACCACGCGTAACTATGTGGCAGACGACAAAATGTGTCATCAGAGGCAACTAATATTTTACACGTAAAAACTGATATCTGTGTGGTATTGTTTAAAAATTTAATACAACTGATTGAGAATAATGAAAACGACAAAAACTAAGGAGAAGTTTTAAAAAAGAATTACCAGAGGTAAGGACATTGATAATGATGTATATAAAGTCATCGCAGTAGGAGGTAAATTAATTGCGTCATTCGAACGTTTTTGGGCTCCTTAGAATATCGTCAATCAGCACAACAACACACTTTCGGGGGATTTCGGGTCATAACCAGAAACGATCGTAAAACTTCGGGATGTGAAAAATACGCTCGGGAAATGACATGTTTTTATCGATATCTCGCGATCCGCGCGCAGTCGCAACGTCAAATATCGACCGTTGGCATTTAAAAAATGTGTTTTAAAAATGTTACCAAGTGGGAGTGCCTCTTTAATGTCTGGTCAAACATTTAATCGCAGTGTAATATTTATCTTGTTCAAAGTCCCAGCTGATAGTTTATACTAGGTGTATACACACACCTAAATTAGTACATTCTCACAAACTTATTGTAGGTTAGGTGTTACACAATTAAAATAATGTTAACAGATAAGGCTAGTGGTCCTTTAGGGTGTGTATATGCTGGAAGTGGTGAGAGGCCTATTCAAGAAGGTTGCTTCAACGGAGTAGTTTTACGGGAAAAAGTCAATCATTTTAAGCAATATTGCAACTTTAAGGTAGAACGCACCTCGGGGACAGAAATTCGGCCTTCAAATTTTGTCAATTTTCTTCTGACCTACCACTTGTGAGGACTCATTTTAAAGCTCTTGGCGAAAGAAAAGTTTTTACCGTCTTAGTTTTTCGAAAATCGGAAATTTATTTTTCCCCATAGAATTAACAACAGGGATGGTGGCCATTTTGAATTTCAAATATCGAGAAATCACAAGTTATTTGTCTCTCTAGTACCAAAGTTTGCACGGTGACCCCTGATTTTTATTCTTGCTTTGGTAAGAGAATGGTAGAAAGTTTCACTGAGGAAAGTTTGAGCAAAAGTTTAAGTCTTTCACTTTCGAGGTGCATATTACTTTAATGGGCATAACATGGTAAAAATAATCATAGACGTATGACAAAGAACCTACCTAAATCAGTTTGTTGGTGTTTTATTTGTGTTGACGAGTTCTTTGTTAGTAGACCAATCTCTTCTCTCTCCGTAGCCAATGAATCAAACAGACATTCCTGATCGTCGCCACAGTTTGATCTGATCTTACTCAAGTAATCTGGGTCTTCCCTTTCATATTTCTCGATTAGCTCGTCCAAGAACAACGGTTTGAATGTTGGGTCGTTGTAATCTGACCACGACTTTCCTTCTTCATACCAGAAGAGTGACTGTTCGGATGATATATTCCCTGTGTGTGGAACATCAGCGTCTATAATTATTGACTGTGTGACATTATAAAGCAATTCAAGAGGAAATACTAATATGACAAGGCTTGTTCGGTGAGATGGAAATTTGTATAATACAATTATTTTTTATTCGAATTGACCATTCAATGTAAAAGTTGATATTTAGTAGATTTCAATGGCAAGAAACTGTATATTTTGAAATTTCACCATAAGGAGATCAGACTATGGGACGAAGAGTCATCTTTCATTGAAACAGAGAAGTTTGTAATTATGAGCACAAACAGACAAACTTACGGGCGAGCATGCCGCCATACAAAGAAAAGACCAAAATGAATGCTTCAATAGAAAGTTCTCTCCACATGGAAAGTCCTCATTCCCGAGAGAGTTTAACATGCGAAAGGATCAGTATACTAGCAATTTTAATTGTTTACTCACATTGCTGACCGAATTCGAAGTATTCAGAGTCAGTGAAGTTGGTACCTGCAGGTTGTTTTATTGTACCGTCGGGAAGCTTAAAGTCGTTTGTAGGATCACCATCCCAAAATCCTTGTTTAATAAAACATTGAACAAATTTCAAGTTTATTCATGTGGCTATAATAGTAAAAAACATGCCAGTTAAAACGAAGATGACCTTTAATTAAATATTTGAATTCAATTTTTCTCGGAGGCAGTATTGGGCAGTAAGTAGGGTACTGATGGAATTGACGTTGATTTCGAGACCCTAATACGTCATTGTGCCCTTGAGAAAGGAACTTAACTCCTCATTGCTCCATTAGGTAGCGGTTCATGGGTACCCTATCCTGTAATTGGACATTCGCCTGTTGGATGATAGATTAAATAAAAAAAATGTGAAATTGAAGTGTCATTGAGATGCTAGTAACATTTGCAGGTAGCATGTGATGAAGGCAACTTTGTGTAGTTTCTGCAAGAGTATTTTATTTGTTGCTGTGGTTAGTCTGCCGTAAAATTAAACCTACCCAGTAAGCCTGTAACACGACCTTTGAACTCTTCTGGTGCCGAAAACAGGACATCAAGCATCTTCTCTGCGATTCCGATAGATATCGACATTTTGGACGAAAATGAAGCAACAAACCTGACCTTTGCCCCTGAACCCGATGTTGACTCTTCTGCTTTGAATGACAGGGATACGTTTGTGCCATTTGGTGTAAATGGTTCTGTGAATATGATTAATGAAGAAGTAAATTAAAGAAACAATCTTATCTATCTATCCATCCTTCCATTTGTTTGCGTTACTGTCTGCCTGCCCGTCTGTCTATCTATATTTTACATCCGTCCGTCCGTTCGTCCACCCATCAACCCATCCATGAATCCATGCATGCATGCATCCACCCATACTTGTATGTTTAATCGGTGCCCCGGTAAAAGCCTTTTTTTTTCAAAAGAAAAGAAAGAAATAAAGTAAATGACAACAACTAGAAAGTTCAAGGCTCATCTTGAAAACTTACGATCATCCAGGAACGTCTTGTTAAATAGCTCTCCATCGACGAGTATGTCATAATCATTACCATCGTCTGTCAGCTGAACTTGAACCTGGTCAGCGATAATTAAGAAACAGATCACAAACGCAATTGGCTATATCTCCGCCGCTTCAAAATACTCCTTGTGATGGCTTATATAATGCAAGGTCGTTACAAAAATATCGGAATTTATGTCCGAATACGTCGCCAAACAAAGGTATCCGGCCGGGTAGCGTCGAGGACAATACCCAAACGTACGATGTACGAGGGCATAACTTGCGGTATTTTGTGAATAATAATATTATTATACACCTTTTTAGTCCGATTTTTCCAATGTTATCAGAAAAAGTCGAAATTAAACTACTGTTAAGATTCCAGTGTCGCTCACTACGTCGTGCGATCGCGAGCAGACTGCGAATGCGTTCTGAGTGCGTCTATTTAAAGCGGACAGAACGAAATTTCAATCCGCGCATCGCAGTGCACATGCGGTAGGTATTGCAGTTCGGCAGCATGATTTCACTCAGATACTCAGGTTTAGCATTGACCGTTATTCATTGCGTCAAGTACTGCATATTTAGGTGCATACTCTTTGCAAAAATTGTAAAGTATTCTCTTTTTCCCCGTCTTTACGTTATGGTGTTATGAGGTCCGAAGTCAAATAGCGTCCAAAGTTAATTGAACTCTGCATCAAAGTTTAATGGACTCCGCGTCCTCTGGTACTGCAACTTAAAGGTATACCGTCACATCTTCCAATTTTGCCACAGTTACCATGGAAAGAGAAAATGTAACCAATCACAGATTTTAAGTGGGTGGCCGCTTTTTAAAATCAACGCCCTCATATGGTCGTTTTGAATATAAAGAAACGCCCCTTTGACCATATATGGGCATATTTAGATTACAGGTGACTGTATACCTTTAAATTGCGACTAAACTGCATAGCTTACAGACGTAGGTGTATAATAATGGAGGTTGTATCTCTATATGTAACATTATGTTCTCATTGTTCCCTTATTCTATTATTGTTACTTTTGAATTGCAAAGGGCACTATGCAGCTTAGTATTCTTCGGTAACACATATTTAGAACGTCTGATTCTAAGTCAAAAGATAACAGGATCCAATAATTTTGGCTATGGGGGTTATCTATTATTTATGTCCAAAGCCTTACCGTAGAACTGTTCTGTTGTTTTGCCACGAAAGCTACAAACACCGTAGCTTGGCTCTGTGTGCCATTCTTTGTGATTGCCCTTGCTGTTCTTCCTTGTAAATTGAAGATGTCGTCATCAACATGCACCAAGGTGTATTCGCCTAGTCCATTAAAGGTGTACGAAACGCCATCAAGAGTGTTCATGTGGGGATCTCCAAGCATCCAGCCTATGATCAATGACATTTTTTTTGATCAACTAAGACATTATGTCATATTATAATATAATTAAGTAATAACCCCGCCGCAGGAGGGTATACACGAGATTTTGTACAATGCGCGACGTATAGCGCTCGCCTATCGGCTCGTGCTATATTGAGCGAATTGTACCAAAGTCGAGTGAAACCGACTGCGGCGAAGGTTATTGCTATTATACAAGATGCTTCGCAGAATCTTGCTGAGTAAAACAGTTCCTGATTATGTATGCAAGAGAAGCGTCAGCTCCAAAATTGCTGAAGTGCATTGACATAACGGGTAAATCCGTGAATGGTGAATGGTGAAATCCGTCGGCAACATCGATATCCAAAAAGAAAAGTGTCATTTTATTTGTGAATGAACGAATACTAGCTTCTGAACGGTATGTCGCGTCTCAACTTCCACTGAATCAATGATTTGTGTACATCACACCCAAATGTCCTGCTTCAGAGATGTCTTCCATCATTGACCCCAACTTATTTTCACCAAGAGGTGAGTTACTGTAACTCGCACTTATCTGTTTATCGAAATTAGGTCTTTGAAACAAAGCGAACTGTTTCGGATTAAGTTTACATGTGCGTTCAAATGCACCGATTTGGGCAAATTTCGAAAATTCTGGTTTAGGGGCCATTTTACCACAGCTATCAGTGCTAAAACAGTATTTAAGCGTTAGTGGAATAAATTCTCGTCTAATTTAAAAGGCGCATGGTAGCATGATATATTTAAGCAATAAAGCACACCCAGCGACGGTATACAACGAGATTTTGACCAGTTCACGACATAAATGCACGAGCGATAGCGAGTGCATATATGAAGTGAACTGGTCAATATCGAATGGTATACCGTCGCTGGGTGTGATTTATTGCCATTATATCATAACAGTATATTGAAATTCCGGTTTGCAACGTCAAAAACTGATTTTTGCTTAACCTGAGAGCTCGTTCGTGTGCCAGCCGTGGTATATCACCAATACACCACGGTTCTTTTAGCGTCTCGACCAATCAGATCGCTGCATTTGTGCCAACAATATACTGGTATAAAATATTATATTATATTATATTATATTATATTATATTATATTATATTATATTATATTATGCCAGCATATATATATATATATATATATATATATATATATATATATATATATATATATATATATATATATATATATATATATATATATATATATATATATATTATATATATCGATTTGACCAGTCAACTTCATATATGCACTCGCTATCGCTCGTGCACATATGTCGTGAACTGGTCAAAATTTCGTGGCATACTGTCGCTGGGTGCTATTTATTGCTTAAGTATAGTGTCGTATAGTATAGTATAGTATAGTATAGTATAGTGGAGTGTAGTATAGTATAGTATAGTATAGTATAGTATAGTATAGTATAGTATAGTATAGTATAGTATAGTATAGTATAGTATAGTATAGTATAGTATAGTATAGAATAGTATAGTATAGTATAGTATAGTATAGTATAGTATAGTATAGTATAGTATAGTATAGTATAGTATACTATAGTATACTATAGTATAGTACAGTGTAGTATTGTATACCATGCCATAGCATGCCAAACTTTACTATACCATATTGGACGTAAATTTCAATGTGCAACCCTTGCTGTACTTTAGAAACATGGCAGTTCCAGCAAATCCGGAACACATCGGTGGTAAGGAATAAACAGAGAGCGAGTAAAGGACTTAAAAATATCATCCTTGCCTTGCTCATCTAGGCATGCTCAGATGAAATAGTAGATCTTAAAGAGACATGATTTAGTGTTTTGCTTACCCCATATAGGTGGAAAGTACCCACTACATGATCCCGGTGGTCGTTTCTCGGCATACAAGTCACAAAAATATGGATCCCTTGAATACTGGCAGCAGTAATAACGTGGTAATATATCTTCGTCTAGGAATTAGAATGACCAGATCTGATAAGTTTGTTGTCAAGCCTTGGGTTCTAGTTCATCCCATATTCTAAAAGTTTTTCGTGAATTGTAACTGAATGACATGATTAGCCTGGGTAATATTTCACTTGAGTTTATCTTATCCCGTTAGACGAATACATCTGTTTTGAAAACTAGTTTCTTTGTTTGTACACGTGACACAAATCATACCTAAGTTATGCTATGGCAAGTAGTGCACTCATGTAATTATGTCATCAAGCTGTTGGCGCAGACAATGTTACCGTCCTATAGACCAATATTTTTATAGAATAGAAAAGGGTAATTCGCAATATTCGCAAAGTAAACTTAATAATCCAGATAGATGTAGCTATTTATGATGCTTAAATTACTTTTTGAAGCGAAATACTCACTGTACCAAAGTCTGTACAAATACCAATTGAACCATCTCCACCACAAGAAACGACCGCTAAATTGCCATCTTTCTGTAAAACTGCTATCCCAAGTATATCTACCGTAACCTTCCACCAACGTGTGATCAGACCGGTAGCGACATCTTTGTCCTGCTCCCCAAGGGTTAGGGAAAATGGTTTGAATCGTAAAACTTCTCCCTGTCGAAAAGACAAAGTCAAAAGTTCATTTTCTTGATTCCAGTTGTTGTAAACCGTACCATTTTCCTAACAATGATAAACTTGACCCTGGCAGAAAATGTCGCTGTTCCTATCGTAATTAAGATTCACAGCTTTTTTTCATATGAATCATGGCTTCCTTGTGACTACAACAAAATGTAACACTGGATTGTTGTCGCCTGTTCCTGTGTTATATCAGCGTAATTGTCGTGATGTTGCAGCAAATCTCGAACGAGACGTAGTCATGCTTTTGATGTCGTACAAATGATACATGTTCTTGAAACTGAGATTACCCCTCCATGAAATTATTGAAATGCACGGTGGACAAGACTTTAAATGCTGGGCTTCCTTTTATTTTTATAATACACATAATATGAAAATGTAACATTTGTATACGCTGGCTGCCTTCATAAATATTTAGTGTTAGGCATATCCTCTAAAGGAGACACCACATGCGACAACTTATTTTCTAAGCAACTTGATTATAGATAACGGGATTTCTTGTATAGCAATCGTTTTTATTACATGCCCCGTAAATCGAACGCTGCGCGCTCCATAGGATTCAATGGTAAGTTGCCGATGACGTCGCGGGCCGCATAGTCATCACTGGACTGAAAGTGAACTGGAACTATTTTCAACTTGAAAACTTTTGGATGTGAAAGTCTTGAAATTTCATGTTTTGCACAGAAAATCAAGTTTTTAGAAAATTTCGCATAAAAATATCGATCAACCGCATAACAGTAGTTAAAATATATCAATGCGCCATTCGATGATGAAAATCGATCTATTTCTAACAGTTTTTCGTCTAAAATGAAAATAAAGCATTTGATTATAACTTGCCAATAAAGGTGAATATTTTTGGTGCAAACTGAATAAGAGAGGCATGTAATAAAAACATTATAGCCCAAACAAGGGACTCTGTACCCTCGGGCAGGAGACCATTTGCCCTCCTTACGTCGGGCAAATGGTCACCTACCCTCGGGCACATAGTCCCATGTTTGGGCTATAATATATATTCCACCTCAATACTCATCTGATTCGAACCCCATCTTATTTCGATAACCTCGGATAATATTATTGATAGAAGAATGAGGCTATTTAGTTTATTTTCAATGAGAGTAGTCAAGTCAACATGTCGCCTTGCGATGTCACACTATCGTGCTCCACGCCATTACTATTATGGAGATAGAAAATTCAAGGCGATTCCTAACAGATTTACTGGATCTTGTAAATAAATAGACACACCTTTAATAGAACTAAAGTTGGATAGCATCAAATGATTCAACGTGTTACAAGTGTTGTAAGTTACCTGAATATAAATTTCAATGTTGACACTCCGCTATGTAGGGCGAAGTTTAATGTTAGTTTGTTTACTTTGTTTACATGGAAATTGCATATTTAGTCAGGAACACAGTAAAACTCATGACATGGATAGTGTGTGTCTCCTCATTTAAAGTTAAATATTACGGTTGATATAACAGTCAACATCACATGACAAGGATGGTTTTGTATGTGTGAAATATAGCAATAAAGTCATGTCATCGATCCTTTATATACAAAATTTTATTTACAAGGTGATACTGACCTTGACGTCTATTTATCTGTGCCAGTAAATTTGGGTCAATCTCATCATCATTGAAGTTTCGTGTGGCTTCTTCGTCTTCCTCTGTGCCGCTGCCGAAAGCATTATCCTGCCGTCCCTGATCGAATCCACAAGGACAGGTTCCAAGTCCCCAACTCCATGTGTCTGGATGAGGTTGTCGATAGTACCACTCGAGGCAATACTTTTTTGGATTGACTGTGTATCGGTAATGGTTTTCAACACGAAATATCCACCTTCCTTTCTTGTTTGTGTTTCCATTGTACTGATCAGGTCGGTATTTTTGATGAAGCAAGGAAAGTTCCGATTTTTGTACGTTACGTATGTAGTGATATTTATACGAACTGTAGTAGTAGCTGTAGATTCCATGGTAACCGATGATGACGTCATTGTTCTCGCGCACTTTGTAGTTCCATTTCATTTCATCCTCCATGTAGTTGATGATAACAAACCCGTAAACACCGTCTGTCACCAAAGCTGCTTGAAAGGTGTTTGTCTGGAAATACATCAAATCAAACATTGACATGTGAAATATACCTATAACATTTGAACCAGAATGGTTTTTGTCATTTTCAACACTGGTCGTCTCTCATTTATAACAGAATTATCATGATGATGTTTGATGTCTGCAGCACGGCCTTTTAATGAATCGTAACTGGGTTGACGAGATACTTACGTTGGATTTCGTGTAAGCCACTGGAACAGCGGCTACATCGTACCACGTTATCAAAAGCATCCACTCTGCTCTGAAGTCATAAAATCTTGAATCCCTATAAGAATACCACCAGTACCAATAGCTTGGCGGTTCTGGATAGGCTCCTCTATTTTCCCTGACGTATTTACTAGCTCTGTCCAACATTTCGTGGTCTTTACTAGAGGCAGTCTTTCCAGAACTTCGATCGTAACTCTGTAAAATAACCCATTCACCCCGAATTTGTCAATAGTTTGCTATGTTTTGCTTAGAGGTTCGTCGAGTGTCTGACTCAGCACAAATGACACGAATGCTGATACGACACAAGGAACAGGCGATATTGGGTTAATAACCGATTTATCATATACCCATGCCAATACGTTTAGGGAATTTTTACTAATAGAACGAAAAACCTTTAATTTTGAGGCTTTACTTAATAATATATATATTAATATTTATTACGCCTCGCGCATAAATATCAAATATTTATGTGAACAGGCTTCATTCATAAAGTATACGACGAAGATGTCAACATCACGCGCGACATCGCTGCAAGTCGTCAATATCTCAATGAAACCCAGACGAAAGACACCGGGATACAAAAAGCGTCTTACAGAAGGAACATTTTAAGGTACAATATGCTATTACAACTGTAACCGATTAAAAATTGATCAGCTTTAAATCTATCCTGATTTCGATCGTTGTACGGCACGGAGCTCGCGCGGAGAGGGACTGCCATTTTGTTAGTTTACCTTTAGAGTTGCCATGTCAACAGTCGTCGCTCGCGCGACATCGCTGTCACGCCACGAGCTCACTACCTGTTCGGTGGAGACCGTGCACAGTGCCGGCGCCGTGCGAACGGCAGAATGTTTGCTAGAACTTGACCAAGAAACATACTATGGCAAAACATTTCAAGACTCAACGTGATATTTCCGTATTTTGCAACAAGACATACCCGTGTTCCTCGAAGCCCTTTAAGTTTTTACGTCGGCGACATCGCTTCGCAGGCTGGGAGCGGTAGCCATTTTGTTGTTTACGTTGTTTACCAACAAACTGCTAATGTAGTTCGGGAAAACTCTAAAACTGATGACGTTCATCGTGCATATCTCGACGTTTACCGTGAAATATCAAGGCTGATATTTTACGTTAAACGTCACTAGGATGTAGCAATATGTGCATGGGTATATGATAAAGAGTAATATCGGCGATGAGGAGGAGTATAACAGTGACTTTTCAGAAATAAACTTGTAAGAATCGAATAAGAGGCAATGGCTAAAATAAAACGTTTGACCGGTTCGATCAATCATTGAAGGCATATATCATGTACATTATATATTCATTTTACGAGGCAAAGGTACCTCTTTAGCTCAGAGATTCCTTCACTTGTCAAAAAAAAAAACCGTGATTGTTTGTATGTGCGCACTTTCAATAACTGTTTGCATGTACATGACGTACTAATAACATTTATATTACGTTCCTCCTAATAATCTATATATCGCCTTCAGTAAATTATGGTTAAGCTTCCTTGCATTTTATTTTTAGGAGCATATTTACAAACAACTTTTAAAGGCGTAAATTTGATTTGTTGAATCTTTGATATCACAGTGTCAATGACTACAAAATTAATATACTACAAAAGAGAGACAAAGACACGATTTACAGAGGAATGATTTTTAATACACTTTTGACGTCTGTCATATCAACAAAGCTCTGCTAAGGTTGTCCTCATTGTCTTTGAAGAAGTTAAACTTACATGATAGTAGACTTCGCCGACAGTCGGATCAGAGACATCAACATCATCCCAAAACACAGCCACCATGGGAAATGAATACGAGTCATTGTACGTGTGAAATCCATTTTTATAGGGGTTCGGGAAGGCAAACTTTTCATCGTTCACGTTTTTGAAGATTATCAGGCCATTGTCCGTGAACTGTTGATAAGTAATACATATCGCATTCAGTTACTCTTTTAACAACACAGATATTATTTGAACAAGCTTTACTATTGTTACCACCGTACTCTCAATCTACAATATGCACATGCCAATCATTTCGTTAAAACAGAGTTTCTGATTATTCTTTAAGTTTCCTTAGTTTTCATGTATAAAACGATGTTTTTTTTTCTCCAATCGGGCTCGAACCCACAGCGCACGGTACCCAATCACCTAGCAGCAGAGGCCGCAAACAGAACCGCCCGGCTAAATCCCCAATCTCAAAAAAGATTGGTTCAATAACCGAGCTAAGGATGTTGCAATTCTGACTGCGCCCTCGCCACTCGATCGCCGTAGAGTTCGTGAAGCACACACGCTAGTACACACACTTTCATACATCTCACACAAACTTTATCGAAGCGAAGCAATGAATACATCGGAACGATTTGTTTATGTGTAGTGGAATTATGTTGTTCCTGCTCATTCTGTATCACTAATTCATTACTCAAAAATTCACATTCAGGTGGATTGTTCAGCCCAGTTACCTTAGTTACTTACATAAACGTTACTGTAGAAGTTCCTCCAGAATGGAAAGCCTGTCAGGTATGTAATTGTTTCACTGACAAGATCAAATGATGGTGAGGTGGATGCATCCCTATCGTATCGTTCTCTCAGCTTTAGATCACCCTCGTTTTCACCAAACGGAAACATTATTTTCTCTGAAAGAGGCGGGTGAAAAAACGAAATGTGAATCGATAACATTTCTATAGAACGTCTCAAAACAATTTTTTCAATAGACTTGGCATTAAAAGGAAATCTTTATAGAAAACCGGCTAAAATGTGTATTAATAAAACGACCAGTCGTCTTCTATGTAATCAATTAGTATTGCACCATTGCCTTCAAATTTTCAAATTTTCTATTTTAAGGTGCCTGACCTTTACAGTCGAGTCCATCACCCCTGTATCCCTTCTTGCACATACAATCATAACTTCCTATTGTATTTGTGCAGTTTGCATTGACATGACAAAGATGTAACCCGTCTTCACATTCGTCCGTGTCTGCGTGTAAGAGAGAAAAAAAGCATTTCATGAATACAACTTAAGGTTTCCAATATCAATAGCGATCTAGGTCGATATAAAAACCAAGTGCATAATAGGTTAAGGAGTATAAATTCAAAGGGGGAGGTATTTTATAGATTTGCTTCTCATGTCCTCCTCATTCATTCATCCAGTCACTCGTTCTATCAAAATAGGGACGGTATTTTATGCAACATATTCTCTCTTCCTTACATCCGTACGCCATTGGTTTTCGATCAGAGCGTTACGCGACACGAGCCCCTGCAAAAGTGAAGCAAAACGCTTAGCTGTGCGTAGGTATTCAGCAATATGCAGTCAATGACATGAAAAAAGCATTCATATTCGTGTTATTAAAAATGACGGCGCGTTTGTATTCTTTTTCCGGTCCGTTACTCCACAATAGCTGGATGTAGCTTACCTATGCAAGTTTCATTGTTGTCATCAAGTTGATAACTATCCTTGCAAAGGCAGTAGTAACCCCTGGCGTCTTGAGTGCGATCTACGTTGATGCAGTAATCTGTACAGTTATCCTCTTTAATGTAACATTCGTCAATATCTTGGGTATAAAAAAGAAAACGTTACTTCTACCAGCCAATGATATTGGTCAGTAGTCAAACCTGAAAAAAATGTCTAGTTTTAACAGGGTTGATGAGTTTGACTTTCAAATATAGTTCTCACATAGACAAACTTATAAGTAACAATCACAAATGGGATGCGATAGCTAGTTGACCAAACATCAAGAGTTAAACAATTCGCTAAAAGTGGTACATTACATGCACAACGGATGCTGACAGCCTCAGAACGGATATAAATGCAGAGATAAAGCTCTATCCGTTCCAAATGAAATAAGTACCTGTATCGCAGTTTGTTCCTTTCCATCCTATGTCACAGTCACACTCGTACATATTTTCCAAATCTCGACATATACCGTGGACACACGGGTTACTTGCACATTCGTCTATATCTGTAACGAGAAATTACAACGCATCGCAAAATTCATGCCTATAAAAACTTATCATTATTGCAAAGCGTATAAACACACATAAGAATCACACCATCTTTATCTCGAGATTTGACATTTGCAACGCAAATGAGGATTTTATGAGCATTGAATTTCACTTGTTGGGTTTTGCATGATTACTACGGTAGAAGAGCAACACTCGGTACTCTGATGGCCAGTTACATTGTTTGTATAGTCCTTGCTACTCTGCACGTTTGCAAGTGGAACAGCGGATATTAAAAGGTAGTTTTAACATCTGATGTGTACAGCTATTTTTTCCTTTCTGAGACTTACCAATGGTGCAATTGCGACCGGTCCAACCTGGTGCACATGTACACTCATAGCGAGCTCGTAAGTCATGGCAAGTAGCTGCATTTCTGCATGGTTGTCCGTCACATTCGTCTATATCTGCGCATGTGAAAATGAAAGAGATGAGTAAGAAAAAACAATCATCATCGTCACACTATTATCCCATTAGATTTCTCTTAAACTTCGAAATTCCTATCACAAGATGGTAACATATTAGCAAATTTGACAGGGTTGGCCTAGAAACAAGAGAGTAAAAACAGTACTATCGTCAATTGCAACAAAAGCTCGCACCTCACAAGCCATCAGAACATTGTACGAAAAGTGTTTCCTCGCTTAATTACTTTATTTGCAATGTTTTCGTCGGATCTACTTTAATTGCTGTGGCGGAAAGCGTATACCTGCAAAAGATAACGGCGCGAAATTATCCTGAATTTCATTTTTAAAATTTAATGTCCATCAATTTTCATGATGTTGCCGTGGACTCTCTAACAAATATTTGTCATCCTCGACCAAAATCATGGTCATTAGTGAAATACAGTTACCATATGTTTCGATGTTTATTAGTTTCAGCTATTCAGGAACGGCCATGGAACATCAAGCGGACACCTTTTTGTTCCTTTAATCTTGATCATCACATTAATCGCAGTCGTTTTTTATTTGTAATAATGACAGTAAAGTTGAGGTCAACTGCTTTTCATCCCTCTTTCAAACATCAAGATGGAAGTCATCTAAAATTCAAATATATCCCATATTGTTTACCGAATGGACAGAATGCTAAAAACATTGAGATTTAATGATAGAGTTTTTTGTAATTGTCATTGTGACATATGGTTTCCGATGTTTTGTTTGACAATAGGATGTCGCAAGAAATGTGTGTGATCAAACAGGCATGAGGCACAGTTTAAAATGGTTAGAATTACAGTATGTCAGAATCAATTAACCAAACCTCTGATATTACTTATACTATGTGAAAAGGTGAGATGTTCTGTAAAACACCGCTCCACAGCATTTTAAACAAAACAAATTACCAAAAAAACCCCCAAAACATTACGATAGTCTGTGGTCATGTAAGAGTCACTACAATGGCCTATCTGCTTACATAACTCCTGTTTGGCAATTTTGTACATACCTTCAAAACAATTGATCCCTTCAAAGCCGGACCAACATTGACATTCGTATGCATTGATCAAATCGTTGCAGTCACCATAAATACAGGGATCAGATTCGCATTCGTCGATATCTAAGAAAAGATTATACAATTTACAACAGGATATTTTGATGAATAAAATGCCATAACCAGTAAGTAACTAAATATGACAAAATAGCTCAAATCGCACAACGAGTGAGGGGTTAAATGATGTCAGTTTGTAGCAAATGTAATAAATAAATTGTTTTTAATGGAGCTAGAAATAATACATTTGAATTCTAAAAGGGACGGCGTTATATTTCATGACGACAGAGAGTCTCAATTTTAATGAAACTATGTGAGCGCTTTTGATAAAAAATTGTACCTTAGTCAACAGTTTACATTGTAAATGTGGTCGATGAAAAAAATTCTTCCATCATTTATGACACTAAAGAACTCCGTTAGCCGAAAAACAATGTTATCTTTTTTAATCATGATAACGCATGATTTATGTTGGTTAGACCATCTGTCAAACAGGCTTTAGAATATTTAATTAATACTCACCAATCTCGCAGTTTTTGCCAGTGAAACCGGGGCAACATTCGCATCGATATGAATTGACCATATCAATGCATGTTCCATTTACACAGGGATTTGATGCACATTCGTCGATATCTGTTGTAAAGGTTTGAAAGAATGATATCCTATCAATTGCACTGATTTAAATTTGATATCATCAGATCAGATTTCATTCATTTATTTAAAGACTATGGAAGCAAAAGAAGAAATTAGAGGTAAGTACCCAGTTACCATCTCTTCCTTCGTCATATAAGCCTAGGTTTTAATCATACTGCGTCATACCCGGGACGAAATCGAGTATCTGACACATAACTGGAATGTTGATATAATTGACAATGTCCTATGTATCGTATGACCATATCAAGAATTTTATCGATTGGGAAATGCTCAGGAAGTTTAGAAGTCCACTTTTTTTCTTAAAATGGGCATCGGTGGCACTGCTAATACATCCACTTCTACAGGAAAGATACATTGGTGGCGTCACCTTGTAGGCGTAGGCCTTGCATAAAAAACTGCAATGACTTTAAGGCAACAAAGTTTGGAATGAATACAAGAATCAATATGCTATCAATATGCAGTTATGGTAACTAGACATCTCCTATCTCCTTCCTACCTACGAAATCGTAAGGCTAAAATTACTATGTCAAAAAGGTCGTCAGCTATGAATAAAGACCTCCTTGTATGATAACTGGCAAGCTTGATTGTGAAATACTCGTAGCAAATTATTTACGGTAAATATCCAGAGGATGAAGCAATATTGGAAAAGGTGCATGACAGATTCGACAACACTCTGGCAAACGTCAGTTTGGCAAACGTCAATCAGCAATTATATAAGTATGCCATTTTGTCAGATCAGGCCGCAATAGTTGTATTTTTGGGGTGCGGCATTGTCTTTAAAATGGAACATTTTGCCTCGTTGATAACAATTCTACTCACCAGTGCAACTGATTCCATCATCTACTGGAATGTATCCGGGGTTACAAAAGCAAAGATGGAATCCAGGCAAATTTATACAGTGTTGAGAACAGTTATGCAATCCCGATGTACATTCATTGATATCTATGAATAAAAAAATGTAAAACTTTATTGTCAATTAAATTACACTCGTGTGATTATATAATTTTATTATTTGATTTAATTACTTTAATTTAGTTATATAATTTTCAAATGTCTAGGCTGCTGGTTATCGATGGCCTGGAAGATTTTGCTCATCAAATATTCTTTAGAACCAAATAAACTGTTCAACGTAAATGTCAACTAAGCTAACGACTCTTGTAATTCCTTTTATTGTTGATCTGCGGTAAGTTGCCATCTATAAAATACTTTGAATGTCATGTCGACATGTAAAAGTAATATGACTTACACTTTCCCCTTGGGCGCTCTAGGATATGTATTTCACTGAATTTGTCACTTTGTGCATCAGCATGAAGGATGTAACATGTCGTTAGAGTGCGCTTGCCCATTCTGGACACCTTGTAGCAGTGATTGGTACCGCTGTCGTCATTACGTACCATTAACTATTTGTTTGTTAGATCTACTAATTTACTGAAGTTGAATGATACTGATTATTATTTGACCCGTTTTCATGTCATATTTCACCACTGAATCGCACAGTATGTTACAGAATATCATATTAAACTGATATTAAACTGACGGATCATCTATTTTCGAACATTGATTCTGGTCTCTTCAATGGTTTATTATTTTTGGATCTACGTAAGGCCTTTGATCTGGTTGACATGATATTCTCATAGATAAACTTGCTATTTATGGTGTTTCCGGGTCATCTCCTCCGTTGGTTTCGCTCGTACCTGACAGACAGAACTCAGCTTGTTCAGTATCTTGGATGTGAGTCTGAGGTCTTGCCAATTGTTAGTGGCGTCCCTCAAGGGTCTATTCTCGGCCCTCTGCTTTTTTTATTTTCATCAACGACCTTCCCCTTTGCCTTAACACGGGTGGTTAGATATGTTCGCTAACGACCAAACTTTGTGTGTTTCAGGTACTAGCGTCGATGAAATTACTTCTCGTATGAACGATAATGTTGTTCCAATCTCATCGTGGGTTTCTAATAATGCTATGGTTGTCAACACGGAGAAAACTAAAAGTATGGTTATTGCTTCTTGCCCTAAAATTAGACATGTTACTAACACTGAGGCCTCTATTTGTGTCACAATACAAGAAACAATTATCTCCAATGTCTCTTCTCACATCCTTTTAGGCGTTTCAATTGATTCAACTTTAAGTTGGGATGTTCACGTTGATAACCTGTGTAAGAAACTTTCTACCAGAATTGGTATCCTTCGCAAACTACGTCCATTTGCCACTACGAGTATTCGTTTGGTTGTGTACAATGCACTTTTCCTTTCTTTGATTGATTATTGTTGCACTGTTTGCGGCAATACTTCGAAGTCAAATATTCACCGTATTTATAAACTCCAGAAGAGGGCTGGAAGAGTAATTTTAGGGGTTGACATGAGTGTTCCCTCACGAACTATCTTTTTAACTTTGCACTGGTTACCGATTGACCTACGTATTATGTATTTCACCGCATTATTGACATTCAAATCATTGAATGGCCTTGCACGCTCTTATTTGAGTGACGTTTTTCATCGAATTTCATCGAACACCCGTAATGCCAGTCATGGAAATTTGTGTGTTCCAAAATTTAAGACTACCACAGGTCAAAAGTCTTCTCTTTTCGTGCTGCAAATACTTGGCATACAATTCCCCCTGCGATTAGAAATACCTCAACTTTAGCCCTTTCAAAGTAAAGTTGCGAGATTATCTTATGACGAAGTTTACAAATGAGGGTTCAGATTTATATTAATTTATTTCTTTTTGTTGCAATGAAGATGTTACTCATCCTTTTTCCTTTATTTTTGAACACTTGCTGTATTTACATGTACATTGTATTTGCTATTTATACTCATGTACTTTTTTCGAGCTCACAGAGTGCTCTGATGTAAATTACAATTTGTTTTGTAACTCAGATTACCCTCTTTAAATAAAGTCTAATAATATAATAATAATAATAATAATAATAATAATATTTGCTTTTATAGTCTTCAAAATAGTATACACCGGGGGCGAGCTAATGCTGTAACCGTACCACTGTATCACGCTGTTGCTCACGAATATCTCACAGAAACAGATTTACGCCCATGGAACTTTACACAGGTGATTAAGAAACCAACATAGCGATAAAACGGAATCCGCGAGGAGCGTGGGAAATTAGCCACATAAACAAATGATTTATGGTAACCACAAGGGAGGCACAGGTAGGACAAATAGGTATGATTGAGTTCAAGAGCTGGGAATGGCCAGAGTAGCGGACTCACTATCAGATGATTGCGAGTTCTAGACTCTGGCATTGTGTATGTCCTTTAACAAAGCCCTTGATGAATCATTGCAAAATTGGATATTGTGTTATGGGTCAATCATCCTGTAAACGGGCTTACCGTCCACTAGATGACAGAGGAAACATAAACATCCCCCATATTTAAAGAAACATGACCTTAAAAACTTATTTGATGAGAGTTTTAAAAACGTTTTCCGGGAAATGAATTCTGGAAATTTGGCTTTTCACATTTTTGTTGATTTTGAACACCCTAGAATGAGGATATCGGGGCGGATACATGTCGAAGTTAAAATATATCAAATATTATATTTCAGAACTGAAAATGTTTTACCAAAAGGACTAAAATACTTATATATACAAATTATATCTAATTAAAAGGGAACCAGCGATTATCCATACAAAATTTAAAATAAAACTTGATTTCTATTATTAGCGTTCTAGACAAGTAATTGACCTTTCTAAGCTAACAGTTCTCTAGTGAGCAATAAGTTATATATAAGTTATATATTTTCGAAAAGCCTATATATACGGGAACATTTCTGTTACCATGGTGTCACCAATGTTTACATGTTTACATGTTTACATTTTCTATTACGTGACAGGTAATTTCCAAAAGTTTCGGTTTTTCCTATGTGTGAGTGCAAACTGTCCTGCGGATCTTCCAAAGTGTTTTCTAGTCTCAGAATGTTTTTAAAACGTCTAAAAGATTTTTTTGCCACAAAAACTTAGAGAGCGGTGAATTTAACCCTAGTTGATTTCTGTACAATTGTGCTCTTAAAAAACTGAGCAACATATAAAAAATCTGAGACACGTTTTGGAAGAGCGTTGTGACAGCTTGCATTCCAGCAAATTTGAGTCAGATATTTTGAAGTATTGAAACAAAACTTAGGAAAACGGATTTTTGAAAGGGGAAAGGTTGTGCATATTGCATTTCACACGATAGTTATGTAAACAATGGTGACACTGTGGTTACCAAAATGTTCCCCTGTATCCAGGCTTTCAGAAAATGTACAATTTACGGGGAGGTGGTTCCTGTTAAGACTTACATAAATGCATACATATTGCAATTTTCTCCCCGTATAATTTCTCTGGTCGTATATTTGTTCGCCGCATTTATTAGCCGATCAAAAGTAGAATTCAGCTAACTTACCAACACAAATGTCACTTGTGATTGGTCCTTGACGCCATTTGACAAAACCACTGTTGCATTCGCAGGTTTGTTTGCCGTCTTCAATTTTACAGGAGCCGAAAAGACAGTTTCTTGTGCAATCTGGACGATTCGACGCTACAAAAACATAAAATGTGATGTTCAATTGACATGCAACTAGTAATTAGATTTCGTAGAAATTCTAATGTTATATCCGAAATGGCAGGGGAATTGACTGCAAACAGCCAGAAGATTGAAATCAGATATATTGGAAGCGAAACGTTAAAGGATTAATTGTATAACTCTTGATGCTAGTGTGACTGCTGGATAAATTTCATTATATCTGGCATTAAACCGTTTACGTAAGATTATACAAATTCGAACTTTTAGATCAGTATCCTAACTATGAGCAAGTATGAATGCATGTGTTGTGACAAATTTCTTCTTATTCACATGCCATTTATACTTAAATGTAATGTTAACACTTTGGAGAGTTGATTTATGAAGCTAAATGGGTCAAACTCATCCCTAGTGGTAAGACTGAAAGTACAAATTAAACAAACACATCAACGCTATCACTGCATGAAAACCCGATAATACTTACTGTTTTGCATGGATTATTGCCTGTATTTTAGCTGAAGAGTGCATATACAGATGAATACAGTTAATAATCCTTTGCTTGTATTCAGCAAGCCTGTACTCATGTGGATTCATGTGAATTCACGTGTATTATTCTATAATACAGGCAACTCATTAGTGTGAATTTATCTGTATTATTGCGTTTTCATGCAGTGTATAAAATTCAATAAACAGTTACACTTGGCAAAATGCTGGATACACAACAATATACACATTTACTAATTCTTTACATTTGTCAAATACGTTAAGAATACACGTACGAATACTAATAAAATGCACAAGTACAGTGTACACGGTGTTCAAAGATCTCTGTTCTTTACTTTTACCCTCGTTTTGTATGAATATACAATACCTATATCAACGTATTGATATGTTCCATTTATAAAGATATACTTTATATATACCACTATTGTTGTGTTCCATATACGTCCAAACACGTAAACATACTGAACGTACATCTAGCATTTTGTAAATAATAAGTAAGTGCCACAGTGTGCGTAATTTTAAAGTTCACCCCACATTTTGTACTGAGCCAGCACACAATCTGACACAAAAGTGTAATATATTTAAATATATGTACTTACGCGAAGAACAAGTAGTCCCGCTGTAACCTGGCAAGCACTGACATTCGTAATCATCTTGTTTACTTATACAGGTACCGCCATTCCAACATGGTTTATTCACACACCAATTTCTCTCTACACAATTGGAAAGTTCTCGATGGTTAAAAGTGTAACATGCGTTCCACGTATTGTTCCGAACTTTATATAGTATTGCCTAGTTTTAAAGTTACTGCTTACTTTTAAGTTCTTCATTGAAAAAGGCTAGATTTTGATAATTTTAAACGGATATCGTCAGTTTAGTATCACCAAGCCTTTATAAATGGACTTGTGATACATAGTCCCTTTAAAGAAAATATACCGGTAATTAATATTGCGTATACGTCGGCCAATGAAGCAAGAAGAAAAACATTTTTTCATATTTGACTCTTACAAGTTGCACAGCATGATTGAATTATCCGCAACGTAATGTTGCAAACTTTTAGTGATGAACTATTTATGCTAATTCAATAGCCCTTAATTCACATGGCTCACAATTCGAAAATATTTTGCCCGCAACCTATAATAGCGATATCAAACCCTTACCTAGCTGTTGGTCCATAGCTGTGGTGTTTTCGGACGGGATTTCTGCCTTTTAAAGGGCTGGTTTCGACTTTTATGGTTTTGACCCCGTTGAAACCAGCCCGTTAAAAGACAGGAATCCCGTCCGAAAAGACCTCAGCTATGGACCCACAGCTAACTCTTACCAAATTGGCAGTTTCTTCCAACCCAGGCTCGTGGACAGTAACATTGATAAGAGGATCCTCGTTCCACACATGTGCCTCCGTTTTGGCAGGGCTCTTTATCACAAGGATCTTTTAAAAACAATTCAGGAAAGCAATAGTTGAATATTTTTTCACAAAAGTAAGAAAATACGCTTTCATGCTATATTGTAGGTGGTGTTGCGGTTTGGCAGCACTACAGTTCTAGAAAACTATGTTTCACTGAAATAATCTGAAAATCCGCTTCCTCTTTGCTACATTTAACATTTAAAAAGGAAACTGAATATCTAATCATTGCAAAGGGATGACTGTTGTTTTAAACACCATAAGATCCTTATTTTTCGAGAGTAAGTCATTAAAATTATACCACCATATTTACTTATGTATTTTTTATTTGTTTATGATTTAATTATTTATTTGGAGAACGATTCTGTTTCAAGAACTTCGTTATCAATATTTGTCCATTTATTTAAGTATACGTAAAAGTGTTTGTAAATATTCGTGTTAGTTATGAGTATATTTTTAACACATCATGGTTCAGCAATTACATCCATATTCTAGTCTCAGCGTCAAACACATGATCGAAGCTCATGGAAAAAATTGGTGCTTAAATGTGGACCTTCTTTTCATTGTTTTCTCTCAATACTTGAACAAATTTGCAAAAATGGCAAGTCAAAATAAAGTTCCAGCCATAAACAAAATTCGAAAGTAAATTGTGAATGTTGGACTGCCGATTTTCTGAAGCACATTCTAATAAACGATTTGCCCTTCTTCAAACAAGACATACAATGACATAATTAGCAACATTGATGAAAAGGTGATTTCAAGCAGAAATTTAAAATGTATTGAAAAACATTTCCATTAACAAAGTATTTTAGCGCTACAAAGGAATACGACTTACTAATTAGTTGTGGGCACTCATAAGTCCCTGGAGTTTGTGTTGTTGTTTCTGTACTGAATGTTGGATTCCTGCTTGAAGTATCAGGTGTTCTTGAAGTGGAGATTATTGTAGTTGGTCTCTTTGTTGAACTTATTGTTGTAGATGGTAGAGTGGTTGGTTTCTCTGTTGTACTTATTGTGGTAGGAGGCTTAGTGGTTGGTTCCTCTGTTGTACTTATTGTGGTTGGGGGCTTAGTGGTTGGTTCCTCTGTTGTACTTATTGTGGTTGGGGGCTTAGTGGTTGGTTCCTCTGTTGTACTTATTGTTGTTGGGGGCTTAGTGGTTGGTTCCTCTGTTGTACTTATTGTGGTTGGGGGCTTAGTGGTTGGTTCCTCTGTTGTACTTATTGTTGTTGAGAGTTTAGTGGTTGTTTCCTCTGTTGTACTTATTGTTGTTGGGGGTTTAGTGGTTGGTTCCTCTGTTGTACTTATTGTGGTTGGGGGCTTAGTGGTTGGTTCCTCTGTTGTACTTATTGTTGTTGGGGGTTTAGTGGTTGGTTCCTCTGTTGTACTTATTGTTGTTTGGGGTTTAGTGGTTGGTTCCTCTGTTGTACTTATTGTTGTTGGGGGCTTAGTGGTTGGTTCCTCTGTTGTACTTATTGTTGTTGGGGTTTAGTGGTTGGTTCCTCTGTTGTACTTATTGTGGTTGGGGCTTAGTGGTTGGTTCCTCTGTTGTACTTATTGTGGTTGGGGGCTTAGTGGTTGGTTCCTCTGTTGTACTTATTGTGGTTGGGGGCTTAGTGGTTGGTTCCTCTGTTGTACTTATTGTGGTTGGGGGCTTAGTGGTTGGTTCCTCTGTTGTACTTATTGTGGTTGGAGGCTTAGTGGTTGGTTCCTCTGTTGTACTTATTGTGGTTGGGGGCTTAGTGGTTGGTTCCTCTGTTGTACTTATTGTTGTAGGGGGCTTAGTTGTTGGTTCCTCTGTTGTACTTATTGTGGTTGGAGGCTTAGTGGTTGGTTCCTCTGTTGTACTTATTGTGGTTGGAGGCTTAGTGGTTGGTTCCTCTGTTGTACTTATTGTGGTTGGAGGCTTAGTGGTTGGTTCCTCTGTTGTACTTATTGTTGTTGGGGGCTTAGTGGTTGGTTCCTCTGTTGTACTTATTGTGGTTGGGGCTTAGTGGTTGGTTCCTCTGTTGTACTTATTGTTGTTGGGGGCTTAGTGGTTGGTTCCTCTGTTGTACTTATTGTTGTTGGGGGCTTAGTGGTTGGTTCGTCTGTTGTACTTATTGTGGTTGGAGGCTTAGTGGTTGGTTCCTCTGTTGTACTTATTGTTGTTGGGGGTTTAGTGGTTGGTTCCTCTGTTGTACTTATTGTTGTTGGGGGTTTAGTGGTTGGTTCCTCTGTTGTACTTATTGTGGTTGGGGGCTTAGTGGTTGGTTCCTCTGTTGTACTTATTGTGGTTGGAGGCTTAGTGGTTGGTTCCTCTGTTGTACTTATTGTTGTTGGGGGTTTAGTGGTTGGTTCCTCTGTTGTACTTATTGTGGTTGGGGGCTTAGTGGTTGGTTCCTCTGTTGTACTTATTGTTGTTGGGGGTTTAGTGGTTGGTTCCTCTGTTGTACTTATTGTGGTTGGGGGCTTAGTGGTTGGTTCCTCTGTTGTACTTATTGTTGTTGGGGGCTTAGTGGTTGGTTCCTCTGTTGTACTTATTGTGGTTGGTGGCTTAGTCGTTGGTTCCTCTGTTGTCCATATTGTGGTATTTGGTAGAGTGTTTGGTACCTCTGTTGTACTAAATGTGGTTTCGGGCTTAGTGGTTGGTTCCTCTGTTGTACTTATTGTACTATTCGGTAGAGTGGTTGGTACCTCTGTTGTACTTAATGTCGTTTCAGGCTTCGTGGATGGTTCCTCTGTCGTACTTATTGTTGATTTTGGTAGAGTGGTTGGTACCTCTGTTGTACTTATTGTAGTAGGTGGTAGAGTGGTTAGTTCCTCTGTTGTACTGATTGTGGTTGGCTGTGGAGTAGTTGGTTCCACTGTTGTACTTATCGTGGTATTCGGTAGAGTGCTTGGTTCCTTTGTTGTACTTATTGTGGTATTCAGGAGAGTGGTTGGTTCCTCTGTCGTACTTATTGTTGTATTTGTTAGAGTTGTTGGTTCCTGTGTTGTACTAAATGTGGTTTCGTACTTAGTGGTTGTTTCGTCTGATGTATTTATTGTGGTAGGTTGCAGAGTGGTTGTTTTCTCTGTTGTATTTATTGTGGTTGGGAGCTCAGTGGTTGGACCCTCTGATGTACTTATTGTGATTAATTCCTCAGTTGTCATAATGGTTGAATCAATAGCAGTTGTTGGACCCTCTGTTGTCATTGTAGTTGAGGATGACTCTGTTGATTGTTCTTCTGTTGTATCTACTGTTGTACGAGATTTTGTTGTTGATTCTTCTGCAGTACCTGTAATTGAGTTCATTTTATATGAGAATAGCATTCAGAATTTATACTTTTGATGCATTTGATAATGTTCCTGTCACTACTTATTTGAAGGAAAATGTAGTGGTAATATAACAGCATTAACAACCAATATGCACGTAGATATTTAGTCATACGACTGAAAGAAGAGTTTGTTAAATGCCAGCACAGCGTAAATAGCAAAATTGTTATGGATTGAATGTGTGTACATATATATATATATATATATATATATATATATATATATATATATATATATATATATATATATATATATATATATATATATATATATATATATATATATATATTGATAGATAGATAGTTCTACTTCATTCAAGCATAATCTAGAGAATAGGAAAGCTTAGATAGTATAAGACCAGGCACTGCTCAAAATGCTTGATATGCAACAATATATGCACATTTACTGATTATGTACATGTGTCAAATATGTTAAATATACACTTATATATACTAATAAATTGCATAATAACTACATTGTACAGTTGGTGTGCAAAGATCTGCATCACGTATACTCTTGATCTGCATAGATATACTCTATGCATATCAACGTATTGAAATGTTCCATATACATATACATATATATATATATGTTACATATACAATAAATATTGTGTTCATAAACGTCAATATATGTAAATATACTGAACGTATATCAAGTATTTTTACAGTGAGGTCAGCTTGTTCAACTTGATAGGTAAAACTTGGATGATTTTAATATCTCGTGCTTCAGAGTGGTAAGTTGAATGATAACCTAGGAAGCTGGGAACAAAGAGTTATTTAAAATTTCTTTAAAAATGATAGTTAATCATAACATTTTAGCACTGACGTTTTCAGCTGTTGGCACAGTTCGTCTAGCTACAATTGTTTCACATTCCTCGAATATTACATATTTATAGGCGCACTTACTGTAACGAAAATGTAATCAAGTTCCCTAAAATGTTAGTGAAATTTTCCTAGACATTGGTTTAATGATTACAATTCTTAAACAACTTCATAATACGAAATTTCAGTAAAACCCGTGTTTTATATCTTTCATGATAATGGTTTTATAAGTGTACGTTTAAATGACACTTCCTGGTATCATTTTTATATACGTTTTTATCGCCGACAATGCTTCTCTGTATTACTTTTTTATATTGAAAAGACATCATATTTTTGGAATCACGTATGTTTATACATAAATTCAGACTGGAAATTCATCTCGATACACAACTGTATACGTTCATTTGCATCTGTTTATATTGTATATTATGTTTTTTATTCATATTGTACATTGTGATTCATCGAACAAGCAACAGGATAAATGATCTTTTACCCAGAATGCTTCGCTTCATTACGTAAATTTAAATTTGTTTCATACTGAAGTTTCATCATTTTATGGGTATATTACTTTGGTCAATTTGGTAATAATCACGCTTCGTGACCAAAGATTGTATAACCACAGGTGTCGCCCGACATTCGTAATTTTGATGATGGTATCACTAGATACATCATATTGATTTTAAAACTCAAACAAACTGTGGCTCAGACTTGTGCCATAAAGACGGCCTACTATTGAAAACACCAAACCTTTCACATTTCATCTCCTCAACCTGCACATCAATAACATTTTATACAGTCGAAAAAACAAACCATTGTCACTGCCCTTTAATCAAACATTGTTATAAGCTATGACGATGTAGTTCTAAAGTTCTGAAGTCAGTACGCACTGGCAGTTAGTTGTGTACCTTTCTATACTGCAAAAATAGAAATTCATATTCATGATGTCTATAGACATTGAACAGGTAAAGTTAAAACGAAGCCAAATATGTGGTAGAGTTTACTTTGCAAAAACACTGAAAAATGCTTGTAAATAAATTCAGTCTATTCATTGTGTGATAGATGCTATGGACCAAAGAATTGTTTTTAAATAATCAACAACAGTCTTCAAGGAAATCCTTGTGAAAATGATTGAAAATTTAACACATGTAACTTCGCGTTCTTGTGATATGGCAAAATATACAGCAATACTTTTTCAGCAATTCGTTTTATTCTTGTTACACAAAAATGCCAATAACAAGAGAGATAATAATTGTTTCCATAAGATACTTACACACATCACTGCCACTAGTCTAGCATAAATTGGCTACCAAATGATAAAAAATTTAATATCCCTGTGACTTTTTGATGTTGTTTCACGTTACCTATTTGTAAAAGCATAAAAGCATAACTGATATTCGTAGATAAGTTATCTCATCATATTTTCTATGTCTTTTTGACAATTTTAATACTTTTTCAGGCATCCATATAAAAAGTCTAATAAGATGAAAAAAGTTTTGTATATCAAACATCCGAACGGATACAAAATAATTCATCTGAACACTCGACAAGAATGTATTTAACAAAAAAACAATTTAAATAATAATATATTTTGAAATGTTGTCGATTGGCATATCAACAGTGAAAATCGCTTGTTATCACTTAAGATACGGGTTAAGGAAACTGTGGCAGAAGGCACCCTGACCATGACCAAGAACAGTTTACATACTAAAAGTTGCAGCTTGCACAAAAAGTACGATTCAAGCATTAGCATGCCAAAATCCAAATCTATGTTACTAGATCAATCAGTAACTCACTTTCAGAAATGTGTCACCGAACCCATAACCCCTTGCAAAATTTGGCAGTTATAAAACAACACCTCTGAAGAACAGAGTAACAGAGCGCAACAGAAGATCGCCTCAAGTGAAATCAATTTTGCGATCACAGAATAACGTTACCGTTGTCGCATTGTTACATAACCTTTGCCAGAAAACTATGGAAATTTCAGACTCACATTTGAATAATATGCAATACAATATGATACGCTTATATCATAGCTGTGAAAAACCTGATGTAACATACACCGCTCGGTTATTTATGAAATCGCGTTTGATTCAATCGTTTATCAATTACACATATAAGATAGACAGCTCAATAACTCTATTCTCTGACTATACATCAAATACATCAAATACATCAAATACGTTGATGAATGTCAGATTGAAATAATATGAACCGATTTTTTTATGAAAGAAACTCTAACAATTAAATAACATGTAGTAAAATCTATACATTGTAGACGGTGTAAATGTCACATTCAGTCGCACGATCCTTTTTGCATTTATTCAAGTATTTATTCAATGACTCGACAGGATCAAGGATTAGTACAAAACTCCGACAAACTCAGCCTCGAAATACACAAAAAACAACAACATTAAAAAACTAAAAAATGGTACATTTTTAAGAACATATTAAGATACAACTGTCCTAACTCGAAATGTGAAAAGAAATTATGAAAGCTACTCCGTGCACAAATGTCGACAAAAACGCCTTTACAATGTTTGTCTCCTTGAGTAAAAGCAGATGTTTATTTAACCTTCGGCCCTCATCGTGGAACTCAGAATAAAGATGGCAATCAAAGCTATTATCAGTCACAACAAAAGGTAGGAGCAAGACAGTCTTAATCCTGGAATGATTTCATTTCAGAAGACCAGATCGAAAACTTGTTACTAAAGGACAGATGGGCAGAATTTTAAAAATGCATGACTTTCTAATTAAGCAATAACCCCCGCCGCATGAGGGTATACACAAGATTTTGGTACAATGGGCGACATATCGCATGAGCTGATAGGCGAGTGCTATATGGAGCAGATTGTAACAATTTAAAAATGCAGTGGATACCCGACTGCGGCGGCGGTTATTGCTAATTATATTATATCAACTTGTTTGTCTTTGTTGTCTTACTTAGGTATTTCATCACTTTCAGCCCAAATGCAGAAACCGGACGTCTGAGAGTTCGAACGTCGGAAATTCTGCGCCCGAGACCGAGAATTTTCATAAGTTGGGATTACGTACAGACACACAGTATCCTACGATAAATATACATTACGTTCATCAACATTGCATTTTATTCTCATGCAACACGAACACTATACTTGTTGCAAAAATACCAGCTGCAGACACAGAAAAAGGGTCAAGAGTTCAAATCAAAAGAAAAAAGTAACATTTTTTTGTAAATTTACATAAGAACAATGGTCCTGTCTTTTTAGGCATACTAAAATAGATTTCATTCTGTACCGCATACGCGTAAACGGAATACGTCGACCGTCGCGACATTCAGATGTGTTACAGTGAAGTTATAGGATCTAGTTTTGATGGATAATTTGGACGTTAATTGTACCAGAAACAAGCAGTTTTGAAATAATCAGACGTGCGATGACTGCAACTGTGATGAACAGTTGTGCAGAGTGTGTTGCCCGATGCAGCGAGAGCTGGGCGCTGACACTGCTTGTTGCAGTTGATGTCAAATTTCGTCGCAGTCGCCAGTGGTCATCCCATTGTTATTTTGAACTTCTTGATCTTCATCGTTAGGACACCCTGATCTGTTACAGCCCAAACTTTGTAAAGAATATCTGACATACCATTACTTTGAGGAGGTGTCAATTTATTAGTGTATGAACGAATACTATCTTCATTTTAAGAGCGGTAGGGATATATCGCGTCTCGACTCCCGAAATATCAAGCAAAGTGCCCAGTGCGCTGTCGCCCTAATGCCAATGTGCTGCTTCAGAGATGTCTTTCATCATCGATCCCAACTTATTTTCACCAAGAAGTGAGTTACAGACGCACACTTTTTCTGGTTATCAAAATTCGGTCTTCGGTCTTTGAAACAAAGCGGACTGTTTAAGTTTCTCTCGAGGGTCTATGGTTTAGATAGGTACGTTCAAAAGCACCGACGGGACAATTTTCGATAATGCTGGTTTAGGGACCGTTTTACCCGCTATCAGTGCTAAAACAGTATTTCAGCATCGGTGGAATGAGCTCTCTCGTCATTCAGAATGGCGCATGGTAGCATGGTATATAATATGATGAAGATTTTACGATTTTCTTCTCATTTTGAGTACATGGAACATTCTATAGTACTTCACCCTAATCTACGTCTTATTGCGGATAGTGTCAGAGATATGAATTCTTTTATGAAAGAAATTGTATGACAGGCTCCCTTTATCATCATAAGCATTTCAAACTTTAAACTTTACATATGTTTTTGACATGTCGATAGGATATAAGTTCAGCGATTCGTATCACAGCGTGTGTCTAATCTCAGACAATATTCAACACTCTATCATCCATGAAATAAACAGATAAAAGCGCATTTTTGCTGGTGAACGTAATACCATTAGATTTGGAAACCTTGAGGGTTAAATTCTTCACACAGTAATTTGAATATTGAAAAGCAGACTACTTACCAATGATGGACAAATTAAAGTGACATGAAACCTCATTGCCAGAAGGATCACTGGCGACATAGATGATCAGTGTAAAACCGATGCTAAACTCAGTTCCTGGTTGATGATTGCTAGTTACATTCACACTTCCTGAATTGTCAGTAGCGTCAGGCTGTGTCCAATTAACATAGGTCGCCAATTCTCCGGGGTCTGTGTTTGCTTCAATGTCATCAGGACAAAATATGCTAGGATTTTCATCATCTATGCAATAAAACATATCAATGGAGCAATACTACAGTAGAAGAAAACCGAAGCATTTGCATTTCATACACTTAAAGTTTGATTTCTAGCTCAACAACTACGTTTAGACACACAAGTAAAATCACTTATTACAAGATCCTCATCATCCTCACTGCGTTGTTGACATATGTAAATGCAAAGAAATTGAAACCTGGTTAATGCCACTTGATATATACATATTTCGTCAATACATAATCAGCAATAAAGTAAACAGCCGAGTTACTGATAACAAACTCAGTTGCATTTTGACGGTTGACTCTTTTGTGCTAGCTTTCCTAAATTTAGCTTATTCTTGGTCTCTTTCTGTTTTTAAATGTCTACTTGCAGATGAACCTGAGGCCTAGCCTTAATTGCAAATATTTAAATTAACGAATAAAACTTGTAAAAAGTGATAACTTACCAATGACAGTCACATTAAAGTGGCATGAAGCCATATTTCCAATAAAGTCACTAGCATTATAGAAGACAATTGTTGTACCAATGGCAAACTCAGTTCCAGGTTGATAGTCACTAGTAATAGCTACACTTCCTGAACTTCCAGCCGTGCTTGGATCGGTCCAATTAACAAGTGCTATGGCTTCGCCAGGGTCAGTGTTTACTTCAATGTCATCAGGACAGACTATACTTAGACTTTGTATATCTATACGAGTAAGAAAATATATTAAGGGATGTACCTTCTCTAGAAAACTGTATTTAAAATAAAAAATTGCCAGTATATATAAAGGCATATTTGCCATTATTCTATGTCCTATTGTTTTGAAGATTAAAACAAATAATACAATGTTACCAGTTACTTTAATTACTTTAACAGTAATATGCTACAGGATAGATATCTTACAATTAATAATCTAATATGTTATATTGCTCATATATTTGCGTATGAAATGAAACAAAAACTTACCCGTTACTGTCACATTAAAGTGACAGGAAGCCATATTCCCAGAGGTATCACTGGCATTATAATTGACATTTGTGAAACCGATGCTGAACTCAGTTCCTGATTCATAGTCACTCGTTACTGTGACATATCCTGAATTATCATTAGCAATTGGCTGTGTCCAATTGACAACAACTGTAGCTTCTCCAGGTTCAGGGGCCACATCAATGTTGTCAGGACACAGGATAGTTGGAGGTTCATCATCTGTGCAAGAGATAGAAAAGTCCCGGGTCTATTGATCATCATCACCACCTGGTTGTTTTGCAACATTACAATTTGGTACAATGTACCATTCAAGAATGCAGTTTTGACAAACTGACACATGAGATAAATGTTTCTAGGACCTGGTTATTGACTTCCCTTGAATGATACTAGAATTGAATTGGTGTCATCTTGTGTAACTACCTATTTAGAAGTAAGGGACTCTCTTCTCTATTATGTACGAACATAAAATAATTCTCTTCTTTCTTAACAAGGGTTTAAAACGGTATCTACATTCTTTTCTTGGATTTTATTTTTATAATTAAGCATGGCTTACCTATGGACTCTTATCATCGAAGACAAATACAAGACCTGATTTATCAAAAGATCTTAAAGAAGTAATATCTTACCAATGACAGTCACAGTGAAGTTGCAGGAATCCATATTTCCAAGAGAATCACTAGCATTATAGTAGACAACTGTTGTACCCATACCAAACTCTGTTCCAGGTTGATAATTACTAGTTACAGTCACACTTCCAGAACTAACATTGGTTACTGGATCCGTCCAATCAACAAGTGCTGTCGATAGTCCAGGGTCTGTGCTCACCTCAATGGCATCCGGACAGATTATGATTATGATTATGATTACATCTTCAGCATCTGCATAGTGAGACAAAATCGTAACAGTATATAATAACGTACTAACTTCGAAAGTGATATTTGGATAAAGCACCTTGTGACAAATATTTTCTCCGACATTACTCCCATCACAACACTTCAACGAATATTCCAAACTACCAGTGATATGCATTCCATATTTCCTATATATCATATTATATATCAATGTTTACTTTTCCAAAAATATCATAAAGAGGGAATATAACAACTAACCTCGAACTGTCAATTAAACTGACATGAATCCACATTTCCAGAAGGATCACTTGCATTATAATGGATAGATATAGAACCGATGCTGAACTCAGTTCCTGATTCATAGTCACTCGTTACTGTGACATATCCTGAATTATCAGTAGCATTTGGCTGTGTCCAATTGACAACAACTGTATCTGCTCCAGGTTCCGGGGCCACATCAATGTTGTCAGGACACAGGATAGTCGGAGGCTCATCATCTGTGCAAGAGATAGAAAAGTTCCGGGTCTATTGATCATCACCACCTGGTTGTTTTGCAACATTACAATTTGGCACAATGTACCATTCAAGAATGCAGTTTTGACAAACTGACACATGAGATAAATGCTTCCAGGACCTTGTTATTGACTTCCCTTGAATGATACTAGAATTGATTTGATGTTATCTTGTGTAACTACTTTTAGAAGTAAGGGACTCACTTCTCTTTTATGTAGTACTATGAAGATAAAATAATTTTCTTCTTTCTTAACAAGGGTTTAAAACGGTATATACATTCGTTTCTTGGATTTTATTTCTATATTTAAGCAAGGCTTACATATGGACCCTTATCATCGAAGACAAATGCGTGACCTGGTTTATCAAAAGATTTAAAGAAGGTAATATCTTACAATGACAGTCACAGTGAAGTTGCAGGAATCCATATTTCCAAGAGAATCACTAGCATTATAGTAGACAACTGTTGTACCCATACCAAACTCTGTTCCAGGTCGATAATTACTAGTTACAGTCACACTTCCAGAACTAACATTGGTTACTGGATCCGTCCAATTAACAAGTGCTGTCGATAGTCCAGGGTCTGTGCTCACCTCAATGGCATCCGGACAGATTATGATTATGATTATGATTACATCTTCAGCATCTGCATAGTGGAGACAAAATCATAACAGTATATAATAACGTACTAACTTCGAAAGTGATATTGGGATAAAGCGCCTTGTGACAAATATTTTCTCCGACATTACTCCCATCACAACACTTCAACGAATATTCCAAACTACCAGTGATATGCATTCCATATTTCCTATATATCATATTATATATCAATGTTTACTTTTCCCAAAATATCATAAAGAGGGGAATATAACAACTAACCTCGAACTGTCAAATTAAACTGACATGAATCCACATTTCCAGAAGGATCACTTGCATTATAATGGATAGATGTAGAACCGATGCTGAACTCAGTTCCTGATTCATAGTCACTCGTTACTGTGACATATCCTGAATTATCAGTAGCATTTGGCTGTGTCCAATTGACAACAACTGTATCTGCTCCAGGTTCCGGGGCCACTTCAATGTTGTCAGGACACAGGATAGTCGGAGGTTCATCATCTGTGCAAGAGATAGAAAAGTTCCGGGTCTATTGATCATCACCACCTGGTTGTTTTGCAACATTACAATTTGGCACAATGTACCATTCAAGAATGCAGTTTTGACAAACTGACACATGAGATAAATGTTTCTAGGACCTGGTTATTGACTTCCCTTGAATGATACTAGAATTGATTTGATGTTATCTTGTGTAACTACCTTTAGAAGTAAGGGACTCACTTCTCTTTTATGTAGTACTATGAAGATAAAATAATTTTCTTCTTTCTTAACAAGGGTTTAAAACGGTATATGAATTCGTTTCTTGGATTTTATTTCTATATTTAAGCAAGGCTTACATATGGACCCTTATCATCGAAGACAAATGCGTGACCTGGTTTATCAAAAGATTTAAAGAAGGTAATATCTTACCAATGACAGTCACAGTGAAGTTGCAGGAATCCATATTTCCAAGAGAATCACTAGCATTATAGTAGACAACTGTTGTACCCATACCAAACTCTGTTCCAGGTCTGATAATTACTAGTTACAGTCACACTTCCAGAACTAACATTGGTTACTGGATCCGTCCAATTAACAAGTGCTGTCGATAGTCCAGGGTCTGTGCTCACCTCAATGGCATCCGGACAGATTATGATTATGATTATGATTACATCTTCAGCATCTGCATAGTGGAGACAAAATCATAACAGTATATAATAACGTACTAACTTCGAAAGTGATATTGGGATAAAGCGCCTTGTGACAAATATTTTCTCCGACATTACTCCCATCACAACACTTCAACGAATATTCCAAACTACCAGTGATATGCATTCCATATTTCCTATATATCATATTATATATCAATGTTTACTTTTCCAAAAATATCATAAGAGGGGAATATAACAACTAACCTCGAACTGTCAATTAAACTGACAAGAATCCACATTTCCAGAAGGATCACTTGCATTATAAGGATAGATGTAGAACCGATGCTGAACTCAGTTCCTGATTCATAGTCACTCGCTACTGTGACATATCCTGAATTATCAGTAGCATTTGGCTGTGTCCAATTGACAACAACTGTAGCTTCTCCAGGTTCCAGGGCCACTTCAATGTTGTCAGGACACAGGATAGTCGGAGGCTCATCATCTGTGCAAGATATAGAAAAGTTCCGGGTCTATTGATCATCATCACCACCTGGTTGTTTTGCAACATTACAATTTGGTACAATGTACCATTCAAGAATGCAGTTTTGACAAACTGATACATGAGATAAATGCTTCCAGGACCTGGTTATTGACTTCCCTTGAATGATACTAGAATTGATTTGATGTCATCTTGTGTAACTACCTATTTGGAAGTAAGGGACTCTCTTCTCTATTATGTACGAACATAAAATAATTCTCTTCTTTCTTAACAAGGGTTTAAAACGGTATCTACATTCTTTTCTTGGATTTATTTTTATAATTAAGCATGGCTTACCTATGGACTCTTATCATCGAAGACAAATACAAGACCTGATTTATCAAAAGATCTTAAAGAAGGTAATATCTTACCAATGACAGTCACAGTGAAGTTGCAGGAATCCATATTTCCAAGAGAATCACTAGCATTATAGTAGACAACTGTTGTACCCATACCAAACTCTGTTCCCGGTTGATAATTACTAGTTACAGTCACACTTCCAGAACTAACATTGGTTACTGGATCCGTCCAATTAACAAGTGCTGTCGATAGTCCAGGGTCTGTGCTCACCTCAATGGCATCCGGACAGATTATGATTATGAATATGATTGCATCTTCAGCATCTACATAGTGAAGACAAAATCATAACAGTATATAATAACCTACAAACTTCCAAAAGTGGTATTGGGATAAATCGCCTTCTTATAAAAATTTTCTTCCACATTTCTCCCATTAAAACACTTGAACGAATATTCCAAACTACTGGTGATATGCATTCCATATTTCATATATATCATATTATATATCAATGTCTACTTTTCCCAAAAATATCATAAAAAGGTGAATACAACAACTAACCTTGAACTGTCAAATTAAACTGACATGAATCCACATTTCCAGAAGGATCACTTGCATTGTAATGGATAGATGTAGAACCGATGCTGAACTCAGTTCCTGATTGATAGTCACTCGTTACTGTAACATATCCTGAATTATCAGTAGCATTTGGTTGTGTCCAATTGACAACAACTGTAGCTTCTCCAGGTTCAGGGGTCACATCAATGTTGTCAGGACACAGGATAGTCGGAGGTTCATCATCTGTGCAAGAGATAGAAAAGTTCCGGATCTATTGATCATCACCACAATTTGGCACAATGTACAATTCAAGAGTGCAGTTTTGACAAACTGACACATGAGATAAATGTTTCTAGGACCTGGTTATTGACTTCCTTAGAATGATACTAGAATTGATTTGATGTCATCTTGTGTAACTACCTATTTAGAAGTAAGGGACTCACTTCTCTTTTATGTACGAAGATAAAATAATTTTCTTCTTTCTTAACAAGGGTTTAAAACGGTATATGAATTCGTTTCTTGGATTTTATTTCTATATTTAAGCAGGGCTTACCTATGGACCCTTATCGTCGAAGACAAATACAAGACCTGATTTATCAAAAGATCTTAAAGAAGGCAACATCTTACCAGTGACAGTCACAGTGAAGTTGCAGGAATCCATATTTCCAAGAGAATCACTAGCATTATAGTAGACAATTGTTGTACCCATAGCAAACTCTGTTCCCGGTTGATAATTACTAGTTACAGTCACACTTCCAGAACTAACATTGGTTACTGGATCCGTCCAATTAACAAGTGCTGTCGATAGTCCAGGGTCTGTGCTCACCTCAATGGCATCCGGACAGATTATGATTATGATTATGATTGCATCTTCAGCATCTACATAGTGAAGACAATATCATAACAGTATATGATAACCTACAAACTTCCAAAAGTGGTATTAGCATAAATCAACTTGTTACACAAATTTTTTTCGACATTTCTCCCATCACAACACTTCAACGAATATTCCAAACTAATGGTAATATGCATTCCATATTTCATATATATCATATTATATATCAATGTTTACTTTTCCCAAAAATATCACAAAAAGGTGAATACAAGAGCTAACCTTGAACTGTCAAATTAAACTGACATGAATCCACATTTCCAGAAGGATCACTTGCATTGTAATGGATAGATGTAGAACCGATGCTGAACTCAGTTCCTGATTGATAGTCACTCTTTACTGTCACATATCCTGAATTATCAGTAGCATATGGCTGTGTCCAATTGACAACAACTGTAGCTTCCCCAGGTTCAGGGGCCACATCAATGTTGTCAGGACACAGGATAGTCGGAGGTTCATCATCTGTGCAAGAGATATAAAAGTGTCCAGTGTATCATCGTCTTCAGCTGCTTGTTTTGCAAAATTAAAATTTACCACAATGTACAATTCAAGAATGCAGTTTCGACAAACTGACATATGAGATAATTGTAAAATAGAATCAATGTAGGTTTCCTACAAACTCACTTGCACTCACATTTAACTGATTGACTCTACGAGCTTGAAATTCAATATCCGTTCATTTTTCTTTCGCTGATATTTATGCAAATAATGTAAATTCAGAACAAGTTCAAATCTTACCAATGACTGTCACCGTAAATAGACATGAATCCACATTTCCATAAGGATCACTAGCATTATAGTAGACTACTGTAGAACCGATGACAAAATTAGATCCTTGTTGATAATTACTAGTTACATTCACACTTCCTGAATTGTCAGTAGCATTAGGCTGTGACCAAGTAACAACTGCTGTATCCTCTCCAGGGTCTGTGTATTCTTCAATGTCATAAGGGCAAATGATGCTTGGATTTTCAACATCTATACGATTAGACAAATATCACAAATTGTTTATCTTTAAATATGACATTTTGACAAATTGTAAAAGAAAGTGCTTTTACGCATCAAGACTTTGTCCATTTTGTTCAGGTCTTCAGTGAGATCAAAACGTTCTTTTGTACTGCAATACTGCAATTTGAATATAGAAAACCGTCGAATTTAAAGCCTCGCCGTTCTCTCTTCATTTGCAATCAAGCATTCAAATGAAACAAATCTTTACCTGTTACAGTCACATTGAAATTACATGAATCTTCATTTCCGAAAGGATCAGTAGCATTGTAGGAGATTATTGTAGAACCTATGGCAAACTCAGCTCCTGCTTGATAGTTACTGGAAAGGGTCACACTTCCTAAATTATCAGTTGCGTTGGGTGATGTCCATGTGACAACTGCTGTGGCTTGTCCGGGATCTGTTACTACTTCAATATCACCAGGACAGATGATTTCAGGATTGACAACATCTATTGAACCGAACAATATGAAATATGCTGTATCATCTTTTATTTTCCTCAGTAGAAATAGTGGAATACACATCGTCCTCCAAGCACAGAGTTACTGACACGTTTAAACCTCCATTTAAATTTACAACTAAGTAATCATTACCGTACCTAGGCTATGCCAATAATATCTAAAGCATAAGTAAAGTCCATTTTCAAGTAGCCTTTGACATTATCTAATTTTCAGCCTAGGCCGGCGTCTTAGGCTTCAAGTGAAACCACAACCTACCAGATACTGTCACAGTGAACTGACATGAATCCACATTTCCAGAAGGATCACTTGCATTGTAATGGATAGATGTAGAACCGATGCTGAACTCAGTTCCTGATTGATAGTCACTCGTTACTGTAACATATCCTGAATTATCAGTAGCATTTGGCTGTGTCCAATTGACAACAACTGTAGCTTCTCCAGGTTCAGGGGCCACATCAATGTTGTCAGGACACAGGATAGTCGGAGGTTCATCATCTGTGCAAGAGATAGAAAAGTTCCGGATCTATTGGTCATCACCACCTGGTTGTTTTGCTACATTACAATTTGGCACAATGTACCATTCAAGAATGCAGTTTTGACAAACTGACACATGAGATAAATGTTTCTAGGACCTGGTTATTGACTTCCCTTGAATGATACTAGAATTGATTTGATATCATCTTGTGTAACTACCTATTTAGAAGTAAGGGACTCACTTCTCTTTTATGTACGAAGATAAAATAATTTTCTTCTTTCTTAACAAGGGTTTAAAACGGTATATGAATTCGTTTCTTGGATTTTATTTCTATATTTAAGCAGGGCTTACCTATGGACCCTTATCGTCGAAGACAAATACAAGACCTGATTTATCAAAAGATCTTAAAAAAAATAACATCTTACCAATGACAGTCACAGTGAAGTTGCAGGAATCCATATTTCCAAGAGAATCACTAGCATTATAGTAGACAATTGTTGTACCCATAGCAAACTCTGTTCCCGGTTGATAATTACTAGTTACAGTCACACTTCCAGAACTAACATTGGTTACTGGATCCGTCCAATTAACAAGTGCTGTCGATAGTCCAGGGTCTGTGCTCACCACAATGGCATCCGGACAGATTATGATTATGATTATGACTAAATCTTCAGCATCTGCATAGAGAAGACAAAAACAAAACAGTATATAATAACGTACTAACTTAGAAAAATGGTATTGGGATAAATCGCCTTGTTACACTTCGACATTACTCCCGTCACAACACTTCAACGAATATTCCAAACTACTGGTGATATGCATTCCATATTTCATATATATCATATTATATATCAATGTTTACTTATCCCAAAAATATCATAAAAAGGTGAATTCGACAACTAACCTTGAACTGTCAAGTTAAACTGACAAGAATCCACATTTCCAGAAGGATCACTTGCATTATAACGGATAGATGTAGAACCGATGCTGAACTCAGTTCCTGATTCATAGTCACTCGTTACTGTAACATATCCTGAATTATCAGTAGCATTTGGCTGTGTCCAATTGACAACAACTGTAGCTTCTCCAGGTTCAGGGGCCACATCAATGTTGTCAGGACACAGGATAGTCGGAGGTTCATCATCTGTGCAAGAGATAGTAAAATTTCCAGTCTACTCATCATCTTCATCTGCTTGTTTTGCAACATTAAAATTTGCCATAATGTAGTATTGACAAACTGACACTTGAGATAATTGTAAAATAGCATCAATGTAGGTTTCCTACAAAGTCACTTGCAGTCACATTTTACATTTTGACTCTATGACCTTGAAATTCAATATCCATTCATTTTTCTTTCGCTGATATTTATGCAAATAATGTAAATTCAGAACAAGTCCAAATCTTACCAATTACTGTCACAGTAAAGAGACATGAATCCACATTTCCATAAGGGTCACTAGCATTATAGTAGACTACTGTAGAACCGATGACAAAATTAGATCCTTGTTGATAATTACTAGTAACATTCACACTTCCTGAATTGTCAGTAGCATTAGGCTGTGACCAAGTAACAACTGCTGTATCCTCTCCAAGGCCTGTGTATTCTTCAATGTCATAAGGGCAGATGATGCTTGGATTTTCAACATCTATACGATTAGACAAATATCACAAATTGTTTATCTTTAGATAATGAGAATTTTGACAAATAGTAGAAGAAAGTGTTTTTACACATCAAGACTTTGTCCACTTTCTTCATGTCTTTAGTGAGATCAAAACGTTTCTTTTGTACTGCAATACTGCAATTTGAATATAGAAAACCGTCGAATTTAAAGCCTTGCCGTTCTCTCTTCATTTGCAATCAAGCATTCAAATGAGGCAAAACTTTACCTGTTACAGTCACATTGAAATTACATGAATCCACATTGCCGAAAGGATCAGTAGCATTGTAGGAAATTATTGTAGAACCGATGGCAAACTCAGCTCCTGGTTGATAGTTACTGGAAAGGGTCACACTTCCTGAATTATCAGTAGCATTAGGTGATGTCCATGTGACAACTGCTGTAGCTTGTCCGGCGTCTGTTACTACTTCAATATTACCAGGACAGATGATTTCAGGATTGACGACATCTATTGAACCGAAAAACATAAAATGTGCTGTATCATCTTTTATTTTTTTCTTGGTAGAAATAGTGGAATACACAACGTCCTCCTAGCACAGAGTTACTGACACGTTTAAACATCTTTTTAATTTCAAAATGAAAGTACCCATTTCAGTACCTATGCTATGCAAAAGATATCTTAAGTATCAGCAAAGTCGATTTTAAATCTTGGCCATAATCTAATTTTCAGCCTGACAGTCCCTGCTGATAAAGCTGCCAATAACATTGTATTTGTCTGTAAGAAGTATTAGTCTTATAGACTAACTTGGTGTAACTAAGACCTCCAACAACTCCACTTATAGACAATCAATGTTCAACAAATCTGAAAATTTGGCAAACCATAAGTCATTCATGGACAATTTTAATATTACAACAAAGGATGACCATAATAAGTTGCCTAGCTTATACTTGATACCAAAGCTCCACAAAACAACTTACAAAGCAAGGTTAAACCTTATATCTTCTAAATGTTCAACAACAGAGTTATCGAAGATACTGACTTCTGTTCTTTGTTCTGTGAACTTCAAGCATACTGTGATGTTGTCTTTTCTCGGAATGGTATAAATCAAATATGGATGTTAAAAAATTCAAAGGAACTCTTGGAAAATTTGAAATCAAGATCTGTTTCGAAAATAACATCTATTATAACTTTCGATTTTTCCCTTTGTATACCACAATACCACATGATAAATTGAAAGAACGCTTGAAAAACATCATCAACCAAGCATTTTTCTACAAAAACGGTTCACGCCGTTACAAATATGTAGTATTAGGGTATAATTCTACATATTTTGTTAGAAATGTTACAAACGCTTAAGGTGGTTGGAAAGGCTAGAGCGTCAGTTATAAATTTCAACAAAACTATTAAAATATAAAAGTAGTCAACATTCTCTGTGGAATAAAAAAAACTAGACATTTGGGCACAAAGGCATTGCAGAGTTATAGCCTGTTAAAACTTCTGAAAAACTGACCAAATAAGAAGAAGTTGGGGAGTCCTTAGTGTATTAACTATGGTAGAGGTCCCCTAGCTTTTAATAAAATGTTTGAAAAGGGAAAGTCATTATTTGCTGTTTTTCAGGAAAGTTTGACAAGGCGGTGCTGGCATTCAGAGTGAGTGACTGCTATTGTAAATGCATTTTTAGATTCTTTGAGTGTCAAAGAGGTGTCAAAAGTGAGATTAACCAAAAAAACCTGCTCTATGACTTCAAAAGAGGGGTGCAAATATGGCTTGTTTTCAACATTTTTGACAGAATAACAGTTTTCCTACATAACTGTATACCAATTTAATCCAACTTTGAAATGAGATATGGACATGGAATTTTTACAGCCTATTAACAAGGTTACAGATAAGATTTGTACGGCACAATTTTCCTGTATTTGAAGTACTTTTTGAAAAATCACATTTTGAAATTTGAAAGAATTTTTAATAATTTTTTGATATATAAACCCATGTAAAATCATAAAAACAAATTTTATTTACAAATCCTGCCGTACAAATCTTACAATAAATAGAGTCAATATATTTGTAACTAATTTGGTAATATTAATACTATCCAATTATTATTAAATTCAAATATGTAAAAAAAATATGAAAAATTAAATTTTAATATTTACTGGTGTCATGTTTCAAAATCATGGCTGCAAATATAAAATTTTTATATTCTTTGGAGAAATATTAACTAAGGGAGTTATCCTGAAAATTTGAACTAAATCTTGATTCTAACACTTGAAACTTGACATTAACTCTGAGAAAAGAATTGGTGCAAAAATAGCCTTTCCAACCACCTTAAGTGTTTTATACCGAGAAAGACATTATCAGATGCTTGATTTCCTCATTGACAACATATTTGTAGAACTTGAAGGACACATTTCCAACAGTGTATAGGAATTCCTATGGGCACTAACTGTGCTCCCTTGCTTGCCGACTTATTTCTGTTCTTATATGAGGCAGAATATATCCAGAACCTAATCAAACAGAAAAAGGTCTCTGTAGCTAGAACTTTCAATCTAACATATGGCACAAGATCGCTAATTAATTTCCCATAAGGCCACCACAGTAGCGTTGAGCTCGATTTTCCTATTTTAAAACATTCAGCGGCACGAATCCTCTTAACATGTGTTAGGTCAATGTCAGCTTGACTACTGATTAATTTTTCGTGTAGACAAGTCCACGGAAATTTTGACATAGCGATGAAAATAGCGCCCTCTGTGGTGTTTTTGACAAAATTCAGGCTTATTGTTATGATTTCTATTAGTCCTAGAACTCCTCATATTACCAACAAATGATTCAGTCATTATTTACAACAGTCTGCATTTTGATTCAGGCAGAAAAATATCTTTACAAAAATTCTTGACCTTAAAGTTCAAACTTAACAAGCATCCATGCAGATATCAAAACGTCAAGGTCTGCACTATTGTTCTTCTGAACTATCTTCGTGGGTAACGAACCCGGAAGTGAATTAGTGGGCTTGTGCCAATTTAGTGAACCTTAAATTGACAAAAATGCACAATTTTAACACCAATGAAAGTACTGGTGAATATGACTCAAATACTAAAATAAAAGAAACTTTAACCTTACACTTCAATTGATACACCTGCCTCAAGACATACATTCATCGTCCCTATGGCAGCATTTTACGTCACCTCTGTACCAAGCCACATGACACCATATGACAGAAAAACACATTCCTCGCAAACAAATTTTGTGTCCCAAACACTCATATCAGAATACTTTTACAATTGCTTAGTTGTGTTCTTCCCATAAAAGATAATGATTCCACAAATAGAATCCCTCCCCGAAATTAAACCCCTGTTAAAGGGGATAGGTCAATTTTCATCGACTTTTTACGGAAATTTTGAAAAATAAATTTCTCTGTAGAAAACCCCTAGGGATGGATTTGCGCGAATTTTTGATATAAAAGCAAGAAATTGTATGTCTAAACAATAAAAGTACTGGTTTGACAAATTAAGTTGAATTAGGAGAGAAATTGGCAAAAACCTATGCCATACCTCTACTCCTGACTGAGTCCAATATGGCCGCCAGCAGGGATTGCGGCCCCCCCCCCCAAGTATATCAAAATAAGTGTCTGAGGTGGTTTCCACATACCTTTATATTTCCAAGTAATGTTCGGAGTGATAGAAAGTGCAAAAGGTTATTTTTCAGCATAGGACATCATATGTACTGAAATATGTCCCCTATAGGGCTTCCTTTGGGCCGTCAATTAGGCACAAGACCACTAATTAATTTCCCATAGGCCACCACAGTAGCGTTGAGTTCGATTTTCCTATTTTAAAACATTCAGCGGCACGAATCCTCTTAACAGGTGTTAGGTCAATGTCAGCTTGACTACTGATTAATTTTTCGTGTAGACAAGTCCACGGAAATTTTGACATAGCGATGAAAATAGCGCCCTCTGTGGTGTTTTTGACAAAATTCAGGCATATTGTATGATTTTTATTAGCCAAAGAACTCCTCACTTTACCAACAAATGATTCAGAGTCATTATTTACAACAGTCTGCATTTTGATTCAGGCAGAAAAATATCTTAGTGGGCTTAAGTCATATAGATACATAGACGATGTTATTTCAATTAATAACTCTGAATTCAGTAAATATCTCGCTATGATTTATCCTCCAGAATTGGAGATTAAAGAAACTACAGAAACGACCTCTTCTGCTTCATATCTGGACATTTTACTTGAATATGACTCTAATGGTCACCTTTCTACTAGGCTATATGACAAGAGAGATGAGTTCATTTTTAGTATAATCAATTTTCCACACCTCATAAGTAATACTCCACTCTCACCAGTTTATGGGGCATACATTTCCCAGCTTATTCGATATGCTAGAGCATGCAGTTCATATGGTGATCTTGTAGAGGACATGGCCATCTCTCTTACAAACTGTTAAATCAAGGTTACACCAGAGCAAGACTTGTCTCTACATTCAAACGCTTTTTGGGCAGGTATCGCAAGCTGGTAGATAAATACAATATCTCTCTTCGACAAATGATTGCTGATGGCATCGGTGACATTGAGCCTTATTTAGTGACCACTATCTATCTGACTTACACATTGATATATGGCGGGTGCCATATGTGGGGCAGGATGCGCTTACTATTTTCGAAATATCTGACATCACTTCTTGGTCTTCTGGCCAGAGGTCCATACATCTTTCTTTCAGGAATATGACTTTGTTTGTGTACCGTCTATTTACTGTCTGTTTGGTGCTGTTTTGTGTCTATGTTTACATCTATTGGCTTACGAATTCTGACCTAATGTAATTGGATTATGGATTGGTATGATTGCGATTATTTTTCAACCTAAGAGTCTTAGCGATGCAAAGAAACGACAACATACCTCCAACTGTCACATTGAACCGACATGAATCCATATTTCCAGAGGGATCACTTGCATTATAATGGATAGATGTAGAACCGATGCTGAACTCAGTTCCTGATTCATAGTCACTCGTTACTGTAACATATCCTGAATTATCAGTAGCATTTGGCTGTGTCCAATTGACAACAACTGTAGCTTCTCCAGGTTCAGGGGCCACATCAATGTTGTCAGGACACAGGATAGTCGGAGGTTCATCATCTGTGCAAGAGATAGAAAAGTGTCCAGTGTATTCATCGTCTTCAACTGCTTGTTTTGCAACATTAAAATGTACCACAATGTACAATTCAAGAATGCAGTTTCGACAAACTGACACATGAGATAAATGTACCATAGCATCAACCTACGTTGCTTAACAATTCACTTGCAGTCACATTGTACAGATTGACTCTACGAGCTTGACATTCAATATCCATTCACTGTTCTTTCACTGATATTTATGCAAATAATGTAAATTCAGAACAAGTCCAAATCTTACCAATGACTGTCACAGTAAAGAGACATGAATCCACATTTCCATAAGGGTCACTAGCATTATAGTAGACTACTGTAGAACCGATGACAAAATTAGATCCTTGTTGATAATTACTAGTTACATTCACACTTCCTGAATTGTCAGTAGCATTAGGCTGTGACCAAGTTACAACTGCTGTATCTTCTCCAGGGTCTGTGTATTCTTCAATGTCGTCAGGGCAGATGATGCTTGGATTTTCAACATCTATACGATTAGACAAATATCACAAATTGTTTATCTTTAGATAATGAGAATTTTGACAAATAGTAGAAGAAAGTGTTTTTACACACCAAGACTTTGTCCATTTTTTTCATGTCTTCAGTGAGATCAAAACGTTTCTTTTGTACTGCAATACTGCAATTTGAATATAGAAAACCGTCGAATTTAAAGCCTTGCCGTTCTCTCTTCATTTGCAATCAAGCATTCAAATGAGGCAAAACTTTACCTGTTACAGTCACATTGAAATTACATGAATCCACATTGCCGAAAGGATCAGTAGCATTGTAGGAAATTATTGTAGAACCGATGGCAATCTCAGCTCCTGGTTGATAGTTACTGGAAAGGGTCACACTTCCTGAATTATCAGTAGCATTAGGTGATGTCCATGTGACAACTGCTGTGGCTTGTCCGGCGTCTGTTACTACTTCAATATTACCAGGACAGATGATTTCAGGATTGACGACATCTATTGAACCGAAAAACATGAAATGTGCTGTATTGGATGATTACGGCTTGCTTTAATCATGGAAGGGCACGAAGACACAGGCCATTCTACCTTTGCCTCACAACCATGCCTCGCACTTTGGCTTAACACACAATGAACCCTTGCCTCTCGAATCACAGCTGCTTCTTGTCCACCCTCACTATCAAATATTAATGCCATGCATGCCTTGCATGACATCCAACCCGTTATCTGTCCGCATCACTGACCATCAGCTATCCATGCATACCCCCCTTGGCCAAAGCCATTTGCCGCCACTTCAGCTCCTGCAACGATAACTTACACATCACAAATCCTTCACGCATCCCGACCATGGGTAAAACAAAGAAAAAGACCGGGCAAACTGCCCGCCGATCTTCATCGCGACCGACGAGGACTCTGAAGCACCTTGATCCCTACTTGGTACGGAGACAACAGGCTCAACCCGATGACCCGCGCCCTACCACCTTGAACCCTGATACAGTACCAATGCAGGGAGCGACAGACCACATCTCCAAACTCATTGAGGCCGGAATCGCCACAGCCGTCGAATCGATCTGACGTGACCTGCAAGTCCAAACGACTGGTGCTAATGGCCTGACGGCGCATCACCCATCAAGCCACCCTATCTCTTCCGCTCACACAGATACTGGACCTCTGTCGCCTGTTTCGATCATCGAGACCAGTGTGGAGCGGGCAGCCCGACCGGCCCACTCACAGGCTCACCAACAGCAGGCGTACGCTGTAACACAACAACAACCAGCCATTACAGCGACCCACACAACTGACCTGGTCACCGCTGATGGCGTACATCACTTCCTGGATCAACCCACCATAGGAGGCGCGCCTCATAACAACATAACAGCCAACATGGCTGCGCCCATGTTTGCAGCGTACCCAGCTTCCCAGTTCCACAGAAACACACGGCGTCCACTCCCTCGTTCAGGAACACCGGCTAACGCACCAGCACTACGCCGCCAGCCGACCTCCTTCTACCATACGTTGAGCAAACGACTCTGAACAATCTGGTGAACATCGGTAAGTTCATCGACCTCAGTGAGCTACACCCCGATGCCCTTGCCCCAAGCGCATCAAGGGCCACAAAAACACAAATAGCCTTTGATCCCGACAACCCGGGTATAGCTACGTTCACCACCGAAGTCAAACGAAAGAACATTGACAACTTTGAGATCTGGTCTCAGTGTTACAGTACCTTCTTGATGTATAGATCATTCTACCATCCGCACCTAGCTATCCCCTGGCTAACTACCACCGTTTCATAGTAGCACAGGTAGCTGCCTATAAACCTGAGGCCTGGCTAAACTACGACAAAGCTTTCCGCCTGAATGCGGCACGCTACCCTGACCAGGTGAACTGGGGCAAGCCGGATCCCGAGCTGCACTTCTTCCACTTCCAACAACACCCACACCTACTGATCCCCACATGCTTCGGATGTGGGCAACGAGGTCACGTCAAGACCGAGTGCAACAGACGTCCGAACAGCACCACGAACCCTTACTACTGGGAAAATACCAATGCCAAGAAACAGCCTGAATCCACTCAACAACAACAGCAACAGGTATGTCGTTCCTTCAACCGTGGGACTTGCAAGACCCCCTGTCCCTATGGGAGAATACACAAATGCACAGTGTGCGCCTCACCTGACCACAACGCTCAACAACACCACCTGGTCACAGGTCAACAGCCACCCCAGCCCTTTCGAGGGAATGATTGCCAGTCCGGCGATACTCGAAACGTTGCAGCCAACAACACCAATCAACCTCGCTAAACTAGCCACAGCCCTTGAAGGCCACCCGAACTCTGCCACCCTACTCCATGACCTCACCTACAGTGCCAACATCGGCTTCACCGGGACCAATGGCCCACTCTACACCCGCAATGCAAACTCGGCCATGAGAGACCCTGAGGTTGTTACCAAAGCCATACAAAAGGAAATTCAATCAGGCCACACACTTGGCCCATTCCGCACACCACCACTACCGAACTTCATCATCAACTCCCTCAGTTTGCGCCCCAAAAAGTCTTGGGGCCATCGAATCATCATGGACCGCTCACGGCCGAGAAATGACTCTGTCAACCACAACATAAACAAGGATGACTACACCCTCACCTACTCCCGTGTCGATGACGCAGTCGCCATGGTGCACAGACATGGCAAGGGCACTTTGCTTATCAAGGTGGACATTAAAAATGCATTCCGCCTATGCCCTGCTCGAAAGGCAGACTGGCACCTCCTTGGTTTCAAATGGCAAGGACTATACTTCTTTGATCGCGTGTTACCCTTCGGCTTACACTCTGCTCCATTCCTCTTCAACCGCTTTGCCGAAGCCCTGCTTTGGATCATTCAATCTAGGGCAGGGACAAAGGACTTGTTGCACTACCTGGATGACTACCTTGGGGCCGGCCCACCACACTCCGGACAATGCCAGCATCTGCTGGACACAATGCTCAATACCTGTGATGACCTAGCCATCCCCATCGCACCAGAGAAGATTGAAGGGCCATCCCCGGTAATAACGTTCCTCGGTATCATCATCGACACCATCTCCATGACATTGCGGCTTCCCAATGACAAATTACAAGACCTCCTCGATATTCTCCCGACCTGGCTTCAGCGGCAAACATGCACAAAACGAGAGCTACTCTCCCTCATTGGCACCCTCAGCTTCGCGTGCAAATGCATTCCAGCTGGCCGCATATTCCTCCGTCGTATGTTAGACCTCAGTGTGACAGTTCAAGCACTCAATTCCACCATCACCTTGTCCAGTGAATTCCGCCTCGACGCGAAGTGGTGGTGCGACTTCTTGCCAACGTGGAATGGTACTGCCTCATTCTTGGAGCCAAACTGGACCTTATCCCGCGAATGGATCTTTTCACCGACGCCTCCGGTACCATTGGCAGTGGTGGCTACCATAAGGGCCACTGGTTTACCGTCACCTGGCCCACCTCACTCACTGCCTCAATCGCCTGGAAAGAGATGTACCCAATACTAGTGGCCTGTTCAATTTGGGGGCATTCGTGGCACGGCCGCCGTATCCTCTTTCACTGTGACAACCAAACGGTAGTGCATATTCGGAAAAGGGCTCAGCCAGATGCCCGAAGATCATGCACCTGGTCAGAGGCATCTTTTATCAGGCAGCCAAAGGTAACTTCCATGTCTTGATAGCCCACATTAACGGAACTGATAACTCAATTGCTGACTCACTTTCTCGTTCACAGATACTGAGATTCAGAATGCTGGCACCCGAGGCACAAGCACAACCCACGCCAGTACCGCAGCACCTGCAACCATCGCACCTGATATGAGGCAACTGATGACGCTGGCCACGGCCTACATTCACAACAGTGTTGCTGAAAACACGCGACGCACATACCAGGTAGGCCAGACATGCTACGCCAACTTCTGCTCATCATACGGACTACGCGCAACGCCCATCACGGTTAGGGCGGCAATCCTATTTGTCACCAATCTTGCAGACCGGGCCTCGCATATAAGACTATCAAGGTGTACCTTGCGGGGGCAATGCACAAGCACGTCGAGCTAGGCTATGAAGACGATGTCACCACCCATGCATTGCTGCAGCGCACGCTACAAGGGATTCGGAGGAGTATCGGTGATGTGCGCCGGCCGCGTCTGCCAATCACAATCAACGTACTTCGCCACCTAAAGGAGAGCCTACGATCGTATGAAGGCCTGTGTGATCACGACAAGGTCATGCTGTGGGCAAGCTTCACCCTCGCCTTCTTTGGATTCTTGAGAGTGAGTGAATTCACTGCTGCTGGGCCACTGCAGTTCGACCCAGCCACAACGCTGCTTGTTCAAGACATAGTGCTGACCAGTGTACTAGAAGTGAGACTGAAATCCTCTAAGACTGACCCGTATCGACTTGGGTACGTACTCCGCATTGCGCCAACCGGGACATCTGTGTGTGCGGTCAACGCCTTTGCAAAATATCGACGATTGCATTGCCTTACGAATACAGCAGTGCCGGTCTTCCAATTTGCCGATGGCACGTGGCTCATGCGTCAAAGGCTGACGCACTACCTGAGAAAGCTGCTCGTGCATTCAGGGATTAAAAGCGCGGAGCTATATACCACACATAGCTTTAGAAGTGGTGCTGCCACAACCGCCGCTGAGGCTGGCCTACCAGATTGGCTAATAAAGACCCTAGGACGATGGCGGAGTGACTCGTACCAAGTCTACATAAAGACAGCGAAAGAGACCCTGGACTCTGTGCCTCGCATGCTTGCTACAAGGAAGTAGTCTCTAGGACATGAGGTGTTAGAAACACCTACTAGTTATTGGGACTTTAACGACGCTCGATCTACAGTACAAACTCTGCATGACTATGTTAGCAAAGTTGGGCATACAATATGTGGAACTGTACGCATGACTTGATTAAACATCGAACTGTGGACTATGAACTATGAACTATTCACAATTAAACGGTGGTTTATTCTGTAGTACACGTAGTGGCAGTCGCCTAAGGATGGTCCTTAATCAGTTGTACGACTGCCAGGTCTGAGGGCTGGCTTTAATTTGGGGGCTGCTGTCGCGGATCCGGAGGGACCATGGTACCACGTTGCCCGATGCATGGCATGATCCCGCAAGGGGTCTGTGTCATCTTCCAGGCCGCCACGACGCCATGCATCCCCGCCGTGGCAGTAGGTGCATCCTGGGTAACACGTTGCCCTCCCTTGAGGTCATTCAAATCTGCGACTGGCTTCACGGGAAAGGCCGCCACGACGCCCGGATGTTCCATCGCCCCTGGGTTTCGGCCAAGCCCTGTCTCCGTGTCGTTTCTTTGCGTTAATGGATGATTATGGCTTGCTATAATCATGGTTAACGCGGGGAAGGGCATGGAGACGCAGGCCATTCTACCTTTGCCTCACAACCACGCCTCGCACTTTGGCTTAACACACAATGAACCCTTGCCGCTCGAATCACAGCTGCTTCTTGTCCACCCTCACTATCAAATATGAATGCCATGCATGCCTTGCATGACGTTCAACCCGTTATCTGCTCGCATCACTGACCATCAGCTATCCATGCATACCCCCTTGGCCAAAGCCATTTGCCGCCACTTCAGCTCCTGCAACGATAACGTACACATCACAAATCCCCTCCCACCCACCACAAAAAAAGAAAAGAAAATGAAAGCAAGCTGCGGCATTAGCAACCCACATACAATACAGACATATTACAGTTTGTCACTTTTCTATCTGGCTGTTATTTGGACGATTAAATTTCAATAAAGTTCCATGGGGCTGCTGTCGCGGTTCCGGAGGGACCATTGTACCACGTTGCCCAATGCATGGCATGATCCCGCAAGGGGTCCGTGTCGTCTTCCAGGCCGCCACGACGCCATGCATCCCCGCCGTGGCAGTAGGTGCATCCTGGGTAACACGTTGCCCTCCCTCGAGGTCATTCAAATCTGCGACTGGCTTCACGGGAAAGGCCGCCACGACGCCCGGATGTTCCATCGCCCCTGGGTTTCGGCCAAGCCCTGTCTACCGTTCCTTTGCGTTAACATCTTGGTAGAAATAGTGGATTACACATCGTCCTCCTAGCACAGAGTTACTGACACGTTTAAACATCCTTTTAATTTCAAAATGAAAGTACCCATTTCAGTACGTACGCCATGCAAAAGATATCTTAAGTATGAGCAAAGTCGATTTTAAGTCTTGGCCATAATCTAATTGTCAGCCTGACAGTCCCTGCTTATAAAGCTGCCAATAACATTGTATTTGTCTGTAAGAAGTATTAGTCTTATAGACTAACTTGGTGTAACTAAGACCTCCACCAACTCCACTTATAGACAATCAATGTTCAACAAATCTGAAAATTTGGCAAACCATAAGTCATTCATGGACAATTTTAATACTACAACAAAGGATGACCATAATAAGTTGCCTAGCTTATACTTGATACCAAAGCTCCACAAAACACCTTACAGAGCAAGGTTTATCTTCTAAATGTTCAACAACAGAGTTATCGAAGATACTGACTTCTGTTCTTTGTACTGTTAAACGGGGACTTCAAGCATACTGTGATGTTGTCTTTTCTCGGAATGGTATAAATCAAATATGGATGTTAAAAAATTCAAAGGAACTCTTGGAAAATTTGAAATCAAGATCTGTTTCAAAAATAACATCTATTAAAACTTTCGATTTTTCCCTTTGTATACCACAATACCACATGATAAATTGAAAGAACGCTTGAAAAACATCATCAACCAAGCATTTTTCTACAAAAACGGTTCACGCCGTTACAAATATGTAGTATTAGGGTATAATTCTACATATTTTGTTAAAAATGTTACTAACGCTAAAGTGTTTTATACCGAGAAAGACATTATCAGAATGCTTGATTTCCTCATTGACAACATATTTGTAGAATTTGAAGGACACATTTTCCAACAGTGTATAGGAATTCCTATGGGCACTAACTGTGCTCCCTTGCTTGCCGACTTATTTCTGTTCTTATACGAGGCAGAATTTATCCAGAACCTAATCAAACAGAAAAAGGTCTCTGTAGCTAGAACTTTCAATCTAACACATGGCACAAGATCACTAATTAATTTCCCATAGGCCACCACAGTAGAGTTGAGCTCGATTTTCCTATTTTAAAACATTCAGCGGCACGAATCCTCTTAACAGGTGTTAGGTCAATGTCAGCTTGACTACTGATTAATTTTTCGTGTAGACAAGTCCACGGAAATTTTGACATAGCGATGAAAAAGCGCCCTCTGTGGTGTTTTTGACAAAATTCAGGCTTATTGTTATGATTTCTATTAGTCCTAGAATTCCTCATATTACCAACAAATGATTCAGTCCTTATTCACAACAGTCTGCATTTTGATTCAGGCAGAAAAATATCTTTACAAAAATTCTTGATGTTAAAGTTCAAACTAAACAAGCATCCATGCAGATATCAAAACGTCAAGGTCTGCACAATTTTTCTTCCGAACTATCTTCGTGGGTAACGAACCCGGAAGTGAATTAGTGGGCTTGTGCCAATTTAGTGAACCTTAAATTGACAAAAGTGCACAATTTTAACACCAATGAAAGTACTGGTGAATATGACTCAAATACTAAAATAAAAGAAACTTTAACCTTACACTTCAATTGATACACCTGCCTCAAGACATACATTCATCGTCCCTATGGCAGCATTTTACGTCAACTCTGTACCAGCCACATGACACCATATGACAGAAAAACACATTCCTCGCAAACAAATTTTGTGTCCCAAACACTCATATCAGAATACTTTTACAATTGCTTAGTTGTGTTCTTCCCATAAAAGATAATGATCCACAAATAGAATCCCTCCCCGAAATTAAACCCCTGTTTAAAGGCGGAGCCTCCCTTTAAAAGGACGCCAAGGTATGGCGGCGTTCATTCTTGATGTTAAAGTTCAAACTAAACAAGCATCCATGCAGATATCAAAACGTCAAGGTCTGCACTATTTTTCTTCCGAACTATATTTGTGGGTAACGAACCCGGAAGTGATTAGTTGGCTTGTGCCAATTTAGTGAACCTTAAATTGACAAAAGTGCACAATTTTAACACCAATGAAAGTACTGGTGAATATGACTCAAATACTAAAATAAAAGAAACTTTAACCTTACACTTCAATTGCTACACCTGAATCAAGACATACATTCATCGTCCCTATGGCAGCATTTTACGTCAACTCTGTACCAAGCCACATGACACCATATGACAGAAAAACACATTCCTCGCAAACAATTTTGTGTCCCAAACACTCATATCAGAATACTTTTACAATTGCTTAGTTGTGTTCTTCCCATAAAAGATAATGATTCCACAAAGAATCCCTCCCCGAAATTAAACCCCTGTTTAAAGGCGGAGCCTCCCTTTAAAAGGACGCCAAGGTATGGCGGCGTTCATTCTTGATGTTAAAGTTCAAACTAAACAAGCATCCATGCAGATATCAAAACGTCAAGGTCTGCACAATTTTTCTTCCGAACTATCTTCGTGGGTAACGAACCCGGAAGTGAATTAGTGGGCTTGTGCCATATAGATACATAGACGATGTTATTTCAATGAATAACTCTGAATTCAGTAAATATCTCGCTATGATTTATCCTCCAGAATTGAAGATTAAAGAAACTACAGAAACGACCTCTTCTGCTTCATATCTGGACATTTTACCTGAATATGACTCTAATGGTCACCTTTCTACTAGGCTATATGACAAGAGAGATGAGTTCATTTTTAGTATAATCAATTTTCCACACCTAATAAGTAATACTCCACTCTCATCAGTTTATGGGGCATACATTTCCTAGCTTATTCGATATGCTAGAGCATGCAGTTCATATGGTGATCTTGTAGAGAGACATGGCCATCTCTCTTACAAACTGTTAAATCAAGGTTACACCAGAGCAAGACTTGTCTCTACATTCAAACGCTTTTTGGGCAGGTATCTCAAGCTGGTAGATGAATACAATATCTCTCTTCGACAAATGATTGGTGATGGCATCGGTGACATTGAGCCTTATTTAGTGACCACTATCTATCTGACTTACACATTGATATATTGCGGGTGCCATATGTGGGGGAGGATGCGCTTACTATTTTCGAAATATCTGACATCACTTCTTGGCCTTCTGGCCAGAGGTCCATACATCTTTCTTTCAGGAATATGACTTTGTTTGTGTACCGTCTATTTACTGTCTGTTCGGTGCTGTTTTGTGTCTATGTTTACATCTATTGGCTTACGAATTCTGACCTAATGTAATTCGATTATGGATTGGTATGATTGCGATTATTTTTCAACCTAAGAGTCTTAGCGATGCAAAAGAAACGACAACATACCTCCAACTGTCACATTGAACCGACATGAATCCACATTTCCAGAAGGATCACTTGCATTTAATGGATAGATGTAGAACCGATGCTGAACTCAGTTCCTGATTGATAGTCACTCGTTACTGTAACATAACCCTGAATTATCAGTAGCATTTGGCTGTGTCCAATTGACAACAACTGTAGCTTCTCCAGGTTCAGGGTCCACATCAATGTTGTCAGGACACAGGATAGTCGGAGGTTCATCATCTGTGCAAGAGATAAAAAAGTTCCCAGTCTATTCATCATCTTCAACTGCTTGTTTTGCAACATTAAAATGTACCACAATGTACAATTCAAGAATGCAGTTTTGACAAACTGACACATGAGATAAATGGACCATAGCATCAATCTACGTTGCTTAAGATTTCACTTGCAGTCACATTTTACAGATTGACTCTACGAGCTTGACATTCAATATCCATTCACTGTTCTTTCACTGATATTTATGCAAATAATGCAAATTCAGAACAAGTCCAAATCTTACCAATGACTGTCACAGTAAAGAGACATGAATCCACATTTCCATAAGGGTCACTAGCATTATAGTAGACTACTGTAGAACCGATGACAAAATTAGATCCTTGTTGATAATTACTAGTTACATTCACACTTCCTGAATTGTCAGTAGCATTAGGCTGTGACCAAGTTACAACTGCTGTATCTTCTCCAGGGTCTGTGTATTCTTCAATGTCGTCAGGGCAGAGGATGCTCGGATTTTCAACATCTATACCATCAGACAAAGATCACAAATTGTTTATCTTTAGATAATGAGAATTTTACAAATAGTAGAAGAAAGTGTTTTTACACATCAAGACTTTGTCCATTTTTTTCGTGTCTTCAGTGAGATCAAAACGTTTCTTTTGTACTGCAATACTGCAATTTGAATATAGAAAACCGTCGAATTTAAAGCCTCGCCGTTCTCTCATCATTTGCAATCAAGCATCAAATGAAACAAAACTTTACCTGTTACAGTCACATTGAAATTACATGAATCCACATTGCCGAAAGGATCAGTAGCATTGTAGGAGATTATTGTAGAACCGATGACTAACTCAGCTCCTGGTTGATAGTTACTGGATAGGGTCACACTTCCGAATTATCAGTAGCGTTAGGTGATGTCCATGTGACAACTGCTGTGGCTTGTCCGGGGTCTGTTACTACTTCAATATCACCAGGACAGATGATTTCAGGATTGACAACATCTATTGAACCGAACAATATGAAATATGCTGTATCATCTTTTTTTTTCCTCGGTAGAAATAGTGGAATACACATCGTCCTCCAAGTACAGAGTTACTGACACGTTTAAACCTCCATTTAAATTTACAACTAAGTAATCATTACCGTACCTAGGCTATGCCAATAATATCTCAAACATTAATAAAGTCCATTTTCAAGTCAGCCTTGGACATTATCTAATTTTCAGCCTAGGTGTGCGTCTTAGGCTTCAAAAGAAACCACAACCTACCAAGTACTGTCACATTGAACTGACATGAATCCACATTTCCAGAAGGATCACTTGCATTGTAATGGATAGATGTAGAACCGATGCTGAACTCAGTTCCTGATTGATAGTCACTCGTTACTGTAACATAACCTGAATTATCAGTAGCATTTGGCTGTGTCCAATTGACAACAACTGTAGCTTCTCCAGGTTCAGGGTCCACATCAATGTTGTCAGGACACAGGATAGTCGGAGGTTCATCATCTGTGCAAGAGATAGAAAAGTTCCCAGTCTATTCATCATCTTCAACTGCTTGTTTTGCAACATTAAAATGTACCACAATGTACAATTCAAGAATACAGTTTCGACAAACTGACACATGAGATAAATGAACCATAGCATCAATCTACGTTGCTTAAGATTTCACTTGCAGTCACATTTTACAGATTGACTCTACGAGCTTGACATTCAATATCCATTCACTGTTCTTTCACTGATATTTATGCAAATAATGCAAATTCAGAACAAGTCCAAATCTTACCAATGACTGTCACAGTAAAGAGACATGAATCCACATTTCCATAAGGGTCACTAGCATTATAGTAGACTACTGTAGAACCGATGACAAAATTAGATCCTTGTTGATAATTACTAGTTACATTCACACTTCCTGAATTGTCAGTAGCATTAGGCTGTGACCAAGTTACAACTGCTGTATCTTCTCCAGGGTCTGTGTATTCTTCAATGTCGTCAGGGCAGAGGATGCTCGGATTTTCAACATCTATACCATCAGACAAAGATCACAAATTGTTTATCTTTAGATAATGAGAATTTTAACAAATAGTAGAAGAAAGTGTTTTTACACATCAAGACTTTGTCCATTTTTTCGTGTCTTCAGTGAGATCAAAACGTTTCTTTTGTACTGCAATACTGCAATTTGAATATAGAAAACCGTCGAATTTAAAGCCTCGCCGTTCTCTCATCATTTGCAATCAAGCATTCAAATGAAACAAAATTTTACCTGTTACAGTCACATTGAAATTACATGAATCCACATTGCCGAAAGGATCAGTAGCATTGTAGGAGATTATTGTAGAACCGATGACTAACTCAGCTCCTGGTTGATAGTTACTGGATAGGGTCACACTTCCTGAATTATCAGTAGCGTTAGGTGATGTCCATGTGACAACTGCTGTGGCTTGTCCGGGGTCTGTTACTACTTCAATATCACCAGGACAGATGATTCAGGATTGACAACATCTATTGAACCGAACAATATGAAATATGCTGTATCATCTTTTATTTTTCCTCGGTAGAAATAGTGGAATACACATCGTCCTCCAAGTACAGAGTTACTGACACGTTTAAACCTCCATTTAAATTTACAACTAAGTAATCACTACCGTACCTAGGCTATGCCAATAATATCTCAAGCATAAGTAAAGTCCATTTTCAAGTCAGCCTTGGACATTATCTAATTTTCAGCCTAGGCCGGCGTCTTAGGCTTCAAAAGAAACCACAACCTACCAGGTACTGTCACATTGAACTGACATGAATCCACATTTCCAGAAGGATCACTTGCATTGTAATGGATAGATGTAGAACCGATGCTGAACTCAGTTCCTGATTGATAGTCACTCGTTACTGTAACATAACCTGAATTATCAGTAGCATTTGGCTGTGTCCAATTGACAACAACTGTAGCTTCTCCAGGTTCAGGGTCCACATCAATGTTGTCAGGACACAGGATAGTCGGAGGTTCATCATCTGTGCAAGAGATAGAAAAGTTCCCAGTCTATTCATCATCTTCAACTGCTTGTTTTGCAACATTAAAATGTACCACAATGTACAATTCAAGAATACAGTTTCGACAAACTGACACATGAGATAAATGAACCATAGCATCAATCTACGTTGCTTAAGATTTCACTTGCAGTCACATTTTACAGATTGACTCTACGAGCTTGACATTCAATATCCATTCACTGTTCTTTCACTGATATTTATGCAAATAATGCAAATTCAGAACAAGTCCAAATCTTACCAATGACTGTCACAGTAAAGAGACATGAATCCACATTTCCATAAGGGTCACTAGCATTATAGTAGACTACTGTAGAACCGATGACAAAATTAGATCCTTGTTGATAATTACTAGTTACATTCACACTTCCTGAATTGTCAGTAGCATTAGGCTGTGACCAAGTTACAACTGCTGTATCTTCTCCAGGGTCTGTGTATTCTTCAATGTCGTCAGGGCAGAGGATGCTCGGATTTTCAACATCTATACCATCAGACAAAGATCACAAATTGTTTATCTTTAGATAATGAGAATTTTAACAAATAGTAGAAGAAAGTGTTTTTACACATCAAGACTTTGTCCATTTTTTCGTGTCTTCAGTGAGATCAAAACGTTTCTTTTGTACTGCAATACTGCAATTTGAATATAGAAAACCGTCGAATTTAAAGCCTCGCCGTTCTCTCATCATTTGCAATCAAGCATTCAAATGAAACAAAATTTACCTGTACAGTCACATTGAAATTACATGAATCCACATTGCCGAAAGGATCAGTAGCATTGTAGGAGATTATTGTAGAACCGATGACTAACTCAGCTCCTGGTTGATAGTTACTGGATAGGGTCACACTTCCCGAATTATCAGTAGCGTTAGGTGATGTCCATGTGACAACTGCTGTGGCTTGTCCGGGGTCTGTTACTACTTCAATATCACCAGGACAGATGATTTCAGGATTGACAACATCTATTGAACCGAACAATATGAAATATGCTGTATCATCTTTTATTTTTCCTCGGTAGAAATAGTGGAATACACATTGTGCTCCAAGTACAGAGTTACTGACACGTTTAAACCTCCATTTAAATTTACAACTAAGTAATCATTACCGTACCTAGGCTATGCCAATAATATCTCAAACATTAATAAAGTCCATTTTCAAGTCAGCCTTGTACATTATCTAATTTTCTGCCTAGGCCGGCGTCTTAGGCTTCAAAAGAAACCACAACCTACCAGGTACTGTCACATTGAACTGACATGAATCCACATTTCCAGAAGGATCACTTGCATTGTAATGGATAGATGTAGAACCGATGCTGAACTCAGTTCCTGATTGATAGTCACTCGTTACTGTAACATAACCTGAATTATCAGTAGCATTTGGCTGTGTCCAATTGACAACAACTGTAGCTTCTCCAGGTTCAGGGTCCACATCAATGTTGTCAGGACACAGGATAGTCGGAGGTTCATCATCTGTGCAAGAGATAGAAAAGTTCCCAGTCTATTCATCATCTTCAACTGCTTGTTTTGCAACATTAAAATGTACCACAATGTACAATTCAAGAATACAGTTTCGACAAACTGACACATGAGATAAATGAACCATAGCATCAATCTACGTTGCTTAAGATTTCACTTGCAGTCACATTTTACAGATTGACTCTACGAGCTTGACATTCAATATCCATTCACTGTTCTTTCACTGATATTTATGCAAATAATGCAAATTCAGAACAAGTCCAAATCTTACCAATGACTGTCACAGTAAAGAGACATGAATCCACATTTCCATAAGGGTCACTAGCATTATAGTAGACTACTGTAGAACCGATGACAAAATTAGATCCTTGTTGATAATTACTAGTTACATTCACACTTCCTGAATTGTCAGTAGCATTAGGCTGTGACCAAGTAACAACTGCTGTATCCTCTCCAGGGTCTGTGTATTCTTCAATGTCATAAGGGCAAATGATGCTTGGATTTTCAACATCTATACCATCAGACAAAGATCACAAATTGTTTATCTTTAGATAATGAGAATTTTGACAAATAGTAGAAGAAAGTTTTTTTACACATCAAGACTTTGTCCATTTTTTTCGTGTCTTCAGTGAGATCAAAACGTTTCTTTTGTACTGCAATACTGCAATTTGAATATAGAAAACAGTCCAATTTAAAGCCTCGCCGTTTTCTCTTTATTTGCAATCAAGCATTCAAATGAAACAAATCTTTACCTGTTACAGTCACATTGAAATTACATGAATCCACATTGCCGAAAGGATCAGTAGCATTGTAGGAGATTATTGTAGAACCGATGGCTAACTCAGCTCCTGGTTGATAGTTACTGGATAGGGTCACACTTCCTGAATTATCAGTAGCGTTAGGTGATGTCCATGTGACAACTGCTGTGGCTTGTCCGGGGTCTGTTACTACTTCAATATCACCAGGACAGATGATTTCAGGATTGACAACATCTATTGAACCGAACAATATGAAATATGCTGTATCATCTTTTATTTTTCCTCGGTAGAAATAGTGGAATACACATCGTCCTCCAAGTACAGAGTTACTGACACGTTTAAACCTCCATTTAAATTTACAACTAAGTAATCACTACCGTACCTAGGCTATGCCAATAATATCTCAAACATTAATAAAGTCCATTTTAAGTCAGCCTTGGACATTATCTAATTTTCTGCCTAGGCCGGCGTCTTAGGCTTCAAAAGAAACCACAACCTACCAGGTACTGTCACATTGAACTGACATGAATCCACATTTCCAGAAGGATCACTTGCATTGTAATGGATAGATGTAGAACCGATGCTGAACTCAGTTCCTGATTGATAGTCACTCGTTACTGTAACATAACCTGAATTATCAGTAGCATTTGGCTGTGTCCAATTGACAACAACTGTAGCTTCTCCAGGTTCAGGGTCCACATCAATGTTGTCAGGACACAGGATAGTCGGAGGTTCATCATCTGTGCAAGAGATAGAAAAGTTCCCAGTCTATTCATCATCTTCAACTGCTTGTTTTGCAACATTAAAATGTACCACAATGTACAATTCAAGAATACAGTTTCGACAAACTGACACATGAGATAAATGAACCATAGCATCAATCTACGTTGCTTAAGATTTCACTTGCAGTCACATTTTACAGATTGACTCTACGAGCTTGACATTCAATATCCATTCACTGTTCTTTCACTGATATTTATGCAAATAATGCAAATTCAGAACAAGTCCAAATCTTACCAATGACTGTCACAGTAAAGAGACATGAATCCACATTTCCATAAGGGTCACTAGCATTATAGTAGACTACTGTAGAACCGATGACAAAATTAGATCCTTGTTGATAATTACTAGTTACATTCACACTTCCTGAATTGTCAGTAGCATTAGGCTGTGACCAAGTTACAACTGCTGTATCTTCTCCAGGGTCTGTGTATTCTTCAATGTCGTCAGGGCAGAGGATGCTCGGATTTTCAACATCTATACCATCAGACAAAGATCACAAATTGTTTATCTTTAGATAATGAGAATTTTGACAAATAGTAGAAGAAAGTGTTTTTACACATCAAGACTTTGTCCATTTTTTTCGTGTCTTCAGTGAGATCAAAACGTTTCTTTTGTACTGCAATACTGCAATTTGAATATAGAAAACCGTCGAATTTAAAGCCTCGCCGTTCTCTCATCATTTGCAATCAAGCATTCAAATGAAACAAATCTTTACCTGTTACAGTCACATTGAAATTACATGAATCCACATTGCCGAAAGGATCAGTAGCATTGTAGGAGATTATTGTAGAACCGATGACTAACTCAGCTCCTGGTTGATAGTTACTGGATAGGGTCACACTTCCCGAATTATCAGTAGCGTTAGGTGATGTCCATGTGACAACTGCTGTGGCTTGTCCGGGGTCTGTTACTACTTCAATATCACCAGGACAGATGATTTCAGGATTGACGACATCTATTGAACCGAAAAACATAAAATGTGCTGTATCATCTTTTATTTTTTTCTTGGTAGAAATAGTGGAATACACATCGTCCTCCAAGTACAGAGTTACTGACACGTTTAAACCTCCATTTAAATTTACAACTAAGTAATCACTACCGTACCTAGGCTATGCCAATAATATCTCAAACATTAATAAAGTCCATTTTCAAGTCAGCCTTGTACATTATCTAATTTTCTGCCTAGGCCGGCGTCTTAGGCTTCAAAAGAAACCACAACCTACCAGGTACTGTCACATTGAACTGACATGAATCCACATTTCCAGAAGGATCACTTGCATTGTAATGGATAGATGTAGAACCGATGCTGAACTCAGTTCCTGATTGATAGTCACTCGTTACTGTAACATAACCTGAATTATCAGTAGCATTTGGCTGTGTCCAATTGACAACAACTGTAGCTTCTCCAGGTTCAGGGTCCACATCAATGTTGTCAGGACACAGGATAGTCGGAGGTTCATCATCTGTGCAAGAGATAGAAAAGTTCCCAGTCTATTCATCATCTTCAACTGCTTGTTTTGCAACATTAAAATGTACCACAATGTACAATTCAAGAATACAGTTTCGACAAACTGACACATGAGATAAATGAACCATAGCATCAATCTACGTTGCTTAAGATTTCACTTGCAGTCACATTTTACAGATTGACTCTACGAGCTTGACATTCAATATCCATTCACTGTTCTTTCACTGATATTTATGCAAATAATGCAAATTCAGAACAAGTCCAAATCTTACCAATGACTGTCACAGTAAAGAGACATGAATCCACATTTCCATAAGGGTCACTAGCATTATAGTAGACTACTGTAGAACCGATGACAAAATTAGATCCTTGTTGATAATTACTAGTTACATTCACACTTCCTGAATTGTCAGTAGCATTAGGCTGTGACCAAGTTACAACTGCTGTATCTTCTCCAGGGTCTGTGTATTCTTCAATGTCGTCAGGGCAGAGGATGCTCGGATTTTCAACATCTATACCATCAGACAAAGATCACAAATTGTTTATCTTTAGATAATGAGAATTTTAACAAATAGTAGAAGAAAGTGTTTTTACACATCAAGACTTTGTCCATTTTTTCGTGTCTTCAGTGAGATCAAAACGTTTCTTTTGTACTGCAATACTGCAATTTGAATATAGAAAACCGTCGAATTTAAAGCCTCGCCGTTCTCTCATCATTTGCAATCAAGCATTCAAATGAAACAAAACTTTACCTGTTACAGTCACATTGAAATTACATGAATCCACATTGCCGAAAGGATCAGTAGCATTGTAGGAGATTATTGTAGAACCGATGACTAACTCAGCTCCTGGTTGATAGTTACTGGATAGGGTCACACTTCCTGAATTATCAGTAGCGTTAGGTGATGTCCATGTGACAACTGCTGTGGCTTGTCCGGGGTCTGTTACTACTTCAATATCACCAGGACAGATGATTTCAGGATTGACAACATCTATTGAACCGAACAATATGAAATATGCTGTATCATCTTTTATTTTTCCTCGGTAGAAATAGTGGAATACACATCGTCCTCCAAGTACAGAGTTACTGACACGTTTAAACCTCCATTTAAATTTACAACTAAGTAATCACTACCGTACCTAGGCTATGCCAATAATATCTCAAGCATAAGTAAAGTCCATTTTCAAGTCAGCCTTGGACATTATTAATTTTCTGCCTAGGCCGGCGTCTTAGGCTTCAAAAGAAACCACAACCTACCAGGTACTGTCACATTGAACTGACATGAATCCACATTTCCAGAAGGATCACTTGCATTGTAATGGATAGATGTAGAACCGATGCTGAACTCAGTTCCTGATTGATAGTCACTCGTTACTGTAACATAACCTGAATTATCAGTAGCATTTGGCTGTGTCCAATTGACAACAACTGTAGCTTCTCCAGGTTCAGGGTCACATCAATGTTGTCAGGACACAGGATAGTCGGAGGTTCATCATCTGTGCAAGAGATAGAAAAGTTCCCAGTCTATTCATCATCTTCAACTGCTTGTTTTGCAACATTAAAATGTACCACAATGTACAATTCAAGAATACAGTTTCGACAAACTGACACATGAGATAAATGAACCATAGCATCAATCTACGTTGCTTAAGATTTCACTTGCAGTCACATTTTACAGATTGACTCTACGAGCTTGACATTCAATATCCATTCACTGTTCTTTCACTGATATTTATGCAAATAATGCAAATTCAGAACAAGTCCAAATCTTACCAATGACTGTCACAGTAAAGAGACATGAATCCACATTTCCATAAGGGTCACTAGCATTATAGTAGACTACTGTAGAACCGATGACAAAATTAGATCCTTGTTGATAATTACTAGTTACATTCACACTTCCTGAATTGTCAGTAGCATTAGGCTGTGACCAAGTTACAACTGCTGTATCTTCTCCAGGGTCTGTGTATTCTTCAATGTCGTCAGGGCAGAGGATGCTCGGATTTTCAACATCTATACCATCAGACAAAGATCACAAATTGTTTATCTTTAGATAATGAGAATTTTAACAAATAGTAGAAGAAAGTGTTTTTACACATCAAGACTTTGTCCATTTTTTCGTGTCTTCAGTGAGATCAAAACGTTTCTTTTGTACTGCAATACTGCAATTTGAATATAGAAAACCGTCGAATTTAAAGCCTCGCCGTTCTCTCATCATTTGCAATCAAGCATTCAAATGAAACAAAACTTTACCTGTTACAGTCACATTGAAATTACATGAATCCACATTGCCGAAAGGATCAGTAGCATTGTAGGAGATTATTGTAGAACCGATGACTAACTCAGCTCCTGGTTGATAGTTACTGGATAGGGTCACACTTCCTGAATTATCAGTAGCGTTAGGTGATGTCCATGTGACAACTGCTGTGGCTTGTCCGGGGTCTGTTACTACTTCAATATCACCAGGACAGATGATTTCAGGATTGACAACATCTATTGAACCGAACAATATGAAATATGCTGTATCATCTTTTATTTTTCCTCGGTAGAAATAGTGGAATACACATCGTCCTCCAAGTACAGAGTTACTGACACGTTTAAACCTCCATTTAAATTTACAACTAAGTAATCATTACCGTACCTAGGCTATGCCAATAATATCTCAAGCATAAGTAAAGTCCATTTTCAAGTCAGCCTTGGACATTATATAATTTTCTGCCTAGGCCGGCGTCTTAGGCTTCAAAAGAAACCACAACCTACCAGGTACTGTCACATTGAACTGACATGAATCCACATTTCCAGAAGGATCACTTGCATTGTAATGGATAGATGTAGAACCGATGCTGAACTCAGTTCCTGATTGATAGTCACTCGTTACTGTAACATAACCTGAATTATCAGTAGCATTTGGCTGTGTCCAATTGACAACAACTGTAGCTTCTCCAGGTTCAGGGTCCACATCAATGTTGTCAGGACACAGGATAGTCGGAGGTTCATCATCTGTGCAAGAGATAGAAAAGTTCCCAGTCTATTCATCATCTTCAACTGCTTGTTTTGCAACATTAAAATGTACCACAATGTACAATTCAAGAATACAGTTTCGACAAACTGACACATGAGATAAATGAACCATAGCATCAATCTACGTTGCTTAAGATTTCACTTGCAGTCACATTTTACAGATTGACTCTACGAGCTTGACATTCAATATCCATTCACTGTTCTTTCACTGATATTTATGCAAATAATGCAAATTCAGAACAAGTCCAAATCTTACCAATGACTGTCACAGTAAAGAGACATGAATCCACATTTCCATAAGGGTCACTAGCATTATAGTAGACTACTGTAGAACCGATGACAAAATTAGATCCTTGTTGATAATTACTAGTTACATTCACACTTCCTGAATTGTCAGTAGCATTAGGCTGTGACCAAGTTACAACTGCTGTATCTTCTCCAGGGTCTGTGTATTCTTCAATGTCGTCAGGGCAGAGGATGCTCGGATTTTCAACATCTATACCATCAGACAAAGATCACAAATTGTTTATCTTTAGATAATGAGAATTTTAACAAATAGTAGAAGAAAGTGTTTTTACACATCAAGACTTTGTCCATTTTTTCGTGTCTTCAGTGAGATCAAAACGTTTCTTTTGTACTGCAATACTGCAATTTGAATATAGAAAACCGTCGAATTTAAAGCCTCGCCGTTCTCTCATCATTTGCAATCAAGCATTCAAATGAAACAAAACTTTACCTGTTACAGTCACATTGAAATTACATGAATCCACATTGCCGAAAGGATCAGTAGCATTGTAGGAGATTATTGTAGAACCGATGACTAACTCAGCTCCTGGTTGATAGTTACTGGATAGGGTCACACTTCCTGAATTATCAGTAGCGTTAGGTGATGTCCATGTGACAACTGCTGTGGCTTGTCCGGGGTCTGTTACTACTTCAATATCACCAGGACAGATGATTTCAGGATTGACAACATCTATTGAACCGAACAATATGAAATATGCTGTATCATCTTTTATTTTTCCTCGGTAGAAATAGTGGAATACACATTGTCCTCCAAGTACAGAGTTACTGACACGTTTAAACCTCCATTAAATTTACAACTAAGTAATCATTACCGTACCTAGGCTATGCCAATAATATCTCAAACATTAATAAAGTCCATTTTCAAGTCAGCCTTGGACATTATATAATTTTCTGCCTAGGCCGGCGTCTTAGGCTTCAAAAGAAACCACAACCTACCAGGTACTGTCACATTGAACTGACATGAATCCACATTTCCAGAAGGATCACTTGCATTGTAATGGATAGATGTAGAACCGATGCTGAACTCAGTTCCTGATTGATAGTCACTCGTTACTGTAACATAACCTGAATTATCAGTAGCATTTGGCTGTGTCCAATTGACAACAACTGTAGCTTCTCCAGGTTCAGGGTCCACATCAATGTTGTCAGGACACAGGATAGTCGGAGGTTCATCATCTGTGCAAGAGATAGAAAAGTTCCCAGTCTATTCATCATCTTCAACTGCTTGTTTTGCAACATTAAAATGTACCACAATGTACAATTCAAGAATACAGTTTCGACAAACTGACACATGAGATAAATGAACCATAGCATCAATCTACGTTGCTTAAGATTTCACTTGCAGTCACATTTTACAGATTGACTCTACGAGCTTGACATTCAATATCCATTCACTGTTCTTTCACTGATATTTATGCAAATAATGCAAATTCAGAACAAGTCCAAATCTTACCAATGACTGTCACAGTAAAGAGACATGAATCCACATTTCCATAAGGGTCACTAGCATTATAGTAGACTACTGTAGAACCGATGACAAAATTAGATCCTTGTTGATAATTACTAGTTACATTCACACTTCCTGAATTGTCAGTAGCATTAGGCTGTGACCAAGTTACAACTGCTGTATCTTCTCCAGGGTCTGTGTATTCTTCAATGTCGTCAGGGCAGATGATGCTTGGATTTTCAACATCTATACCATCAGACAAAGATCACAAATTGTTTATCTTTAGATAATGAGAATTTTGACAAATAGTAGAAGAAAGTGTTTTTACACATCAAGACTTTGTCCATTTTTTTCGTGTCTTCAGTGGGATCAAAACGTGTCTTTTGTACTGCAATACTGCAATTTGAATATAGAAAACCATCGAATTTAAAGCCTCGCCGTTCTCTCTTCATTTGCAATCAAGCATTCAAATGAAACAAAACTTTACCTGTTACAGTCACATTGAAATTACATGAATCCACATTGCCGAAAGGATCAGTAGCATTGTAGGAGATTATTGTAGAACCGATGACTAACTCAGCTCCTGGTTGATAGTTACTGGATAGGGTCACACTTCCTGAATTATCAGTAGCGTTAGGTGATGTCCATGTGACAACTGCTGTGGCTTGTCCGGGGTCTGTTACTACTTCAATATCACCAGGACAGATGATTTCAGGATTGACAACATCTATTGAACCGAACAATATGAAATATGCTGTATCATCTTTTATTTTTCCTCGGTAGAAATAGTGGAATACACATTGTCCTCCAAGTACAGAGTTACTGACACGTTTAAACCTCCATTTAAATTTACAACTAAGTAATCATTACCGTACCTAGGCTATGCCAATAATATCTCAAACATTAATAAAGTCCATTTTCAAGTCAGCCTTGGACATTATCTAATTTTCTGCCTAGGCCGGCGTCTTAGGCTTCAAAAGAAACCACAACCTACCAGGTACTGTCACATTGAACTGACATGAATCCACATTTCCAGAAGGATCACTTGCATTGTAATGGATAGATGTAGAACCGATGCTGAACTCAGTCCTGATTGATAGTCACTCGTTACTGTAACATAACCTGAATTATCAGTAGCATTTGGCTGTGTCCAATTGACAACAACTGTAGCTTCTCCAGGTTCAGGGTCCACATCAATGTTGTCAGGACACAGGATAGTCGGAGGTTCATCATCTGTGCAAGAGATAGAAAAGTTCCCAGTCTATTCATCATCTTCAACTGCTTGTTTTGCAACATTAAAATGTACCACAATGTACAATTCAAGAATACAGTTTCGACAAACTGACACATGAGATAAATGAACCATAGCATCAATCTACGTTGCTTAAGATTTCACTTGCAGTCACATTTTACAGATTGACTCTACGAGCTTGACATTCAATATCCATTCACTGTTCTTTCACTGATATTTATGCAAATAATGCAAATTCAGAACAAGTCCAAATCTTACCAATGACTGTCACAGTAAAGAGACATGAATCCACATTTCCATAAGGGTCACTAGCATTATAGTAGACTACTGTAGAACCGATGACAAAATTAGATCCTTGTTGATAATTACTAGTTACATTCACACTTCCTGAATTGTCAGTAGCATTAGGCTGTGACCAAGTTACAACTGCTGTATCTTCTCCAGGGTCTGTGTATTCTTCAATGTCGTCAGGGCAGAGGATGCTCGGATTTTCAACATCTATACCATCAGACAAAGTTCACAAATTGTTTATCTTTAGATAATGAGAATTTTAACAAAACGTAGAAGAAAGTGTTTTTAACACATCAAGACTTTGTCCATTTTTTTCGTGTCTTCAGTGAGATAAAAACGTTTCTTTTGTACTGCAATACTGCAATTTGAATATAGAAAACCGTCGAATTTAAAGCCTCGCCGTTCTCTCATCATTTGCAATCAAGCATTCAAATGAAACAAAACTTTACCTGTTACAGTCACATTGAAATTACATGAATCCACATTGCCGAAAGGATCAGTAGCATTGTAGGAGATTATTGTAGAACCGATGACTAACTCAGCTCCTGGTTGATAGTTACTGGATAGGGTCACACTTCCTGAATTATCAGTAGCGTTAGGTGATGTCCATGTGACAACTGCTGTGGCTTGTCCGGGGTCTGTTACTACTTCAATATCACCAGGACAGATGATTTCAGGATTGACAACATCTATTGAACCGAACAATATGAAATATGCTGTATCATCTTTTATTTTTCCTCGGTAGAAATAGTGGAATACACATCGTCCTCCAAGTACAGAGTTACTGACACGTTTAAACCTCCATTTAAATTTACAACTAAGTAATCACTACCGTACCTAGGCTATGCCAATAATATCTCAAGCATAAGTAAAGTCCATTTTCAAGTCAGCCTTGGACATTATCTAATTTTCTGCCTAGGCCGGCGTCTTAGGCTTCAAAAGAAACCACAACCTACCAGGTACTGTCACATTGAACTGACATGAATCCACATTTCCAGAAGGATCACTTGCATTGTAATGGATAGATGTAGAACCGATGCTGAACTCAGTTCCTGATTGATAGTCACTCGTTACTGTAACATAACCTGAATTATCAGTAGCATTTGGCTGTGTCCAATTGACAACAACTGTAGCTTCTCCAGTTCAGGGTCCACATCAATGTTGTCAGGACACAGGATAGTCGGAGGTTCATCATCTGTGCAAGAGATAGAAAAGTTCCCAGTCTATTCATCATCTTCAACTGCTTGTTTGCAACATTAAAATGTACCACAATGTACAATTCAAGAATGCAGTTTTGACAAACTGACACATGAGATAAATGGACCATAGCATCAATCTACGTTGCTGAAGATTTCACTTGCAGTCACATTTTACAGATTGACTCTACGAGCTTGACATTCAATATCCATTCACTGTTCTTTGACTGATATTTATGCAAATAATGCAAATTCAGAACAAGTCCAAATCTTACCAATGACTGTCACAGTAAAGAGACATGAATCCACATTTCCATAAGGGTCACTAGCATTATAGTAGACTACTGTAGAACCGATGACAAAATTAGATCCTTGTTGATAATTACTAGTTACATTCACACTTCCTGAATTGTCAGTAGCATTAGGCTGTGACCAAGTTACAACTGCTGTATCTTCTCCAGGGTCTGTGTATTCTTCAATGTCGTCAGGGCAGAGGATGCTCGGATTTTCAACATCTATACCATCAGACAAAGATCACAAATTGTTTATCTTTAGATAATGAGAATTTTAACAAATAGTAGAAGAAAGTGTTTTTACACATCAAGACTTTGTCCATTTTTTCGTGTCTTCAGTGAGATAAAAACGTTTCTTTTGTACTGCAATACTGCAATTTAATATAGAAAAACCATCGAATTTAAAGCCTCGCCGTTCTCTCATCATTTGCAATCAAGCATTCAAATGAAACAAAACTTTACCTGTTACAGTCACATTGAAATTACATGAATCCACATTGCCGAAAGGATCAGTAGCATTGTAGGAGATTATTGTAGAACCGATGACTAACTCAGCTCCTGGTTGATAGTTACTGGATAGGGTCACACTTCCTGAATTATCAGTAGCGTTAGGTGATGTCCATGTGACAACTGCTGTGGCTTGTCCGGGGTCTGTTACTACTTCAATATCACCAGGACAGATGATTTCAGGATTGACAACATCTATTGAACCGAACAATATGAAATATGCTGTATCATCTTTTATTTTTCCTCGTAGAAATAGTGGAATACACATTGTCCTCCAAGTACAGAGTTACTGACATGTTTAAACCTCCATTTAAATTTACAACTAAGTAATCATTACCGTACCTAGGCTATGCCAATAATATCTCAAACATTAATAAAGTCCATTTTCAAGTCAGCCTTGGACATTATCTAATTTTCTGCCTAGGCCGGCGTCTTAGGCTTCAAAAGAAACCACAACCTACCAGGTACTGTCACATTGAACTGACATGAATCCACATTTCCAGAAGGATCACTTGCATTGTAATGGATAGATGTAGAACCGATGCTGAACTCAGTTCCTGATTGATAGTCACTCGTTACTGTAACATAACCTGAATTATCAGTAGCATTTGGCTGTGTCCAATTGACAACAACTGTAGCTTCTCCAGGTTCAGGGTCCACATCAATGTTGTCAGGACACAGGATAGTCGGAGGTTCATCATCTGTGCAAGAGATAGAAAAGTTCCCAGTCTATTCATCATCTTCAACTGCTTGTTTGCAACATTAAAATGTACCACAATGTACAATTCAAGAATGCAGTTTTGACAAACTGACACATGAGATAAATGGACCATAGCATCAATCTACGTTGCTGAAGATTTCACTTGCAGTCACATTTTACAGATTGACTCTACGAGCTTGACATTCAATATCCATTCACTGTTCTTTGACTGATATTTATGCAAATAATGCAAATTCAGAACAAGTCCAAATCTTACCAATGACTGTCACAGTAAAGAGACATGAATCCACATTTCCATAAGGGTCACTAGCATTATAGTAGACTACTGTAGAACCGATGACAAAATTAGATCCTTGTTGATAATTACTAGTTACATTCACACTTCCTGAATTGTCAGTAGCATTAGGCTGTGACCAAGTTACAACTGCTGTATCTTCTCCAGGGTCTGTGTATTCTTCAATGTCGTCAGGGCAGATGATGCTCGGATTTTCAACATCTATACCATCAGACAAAGATCACAAATTGTTTATCTTTAGATAATGAGAATTTTAACAATAGTAGAAGAAAGTGTTTTTACACATCAAGACTTTGTCCATTTTTTTCGTGTCTTCAGTGAGATCAAAAACGTTTCTTTTGTACTGCAATACTGCAATTTGAATATAGAAAACCGTCGAATTTAAAGCCTTGCCGTTCTCTCTTCATTTGCAATCAAGCATTCAAATGAAACAAAACTTTACCTGTTACAGTCACATTGAAATTACATGAATCCACATTGCCGAAAGGATCAGTAGCATTGTAGGAGATTATTGTAGAACCGATGACTAACTCAGCTCCTGGTTGATAGTTACTGGATAGGGTCACACTTCCTGAATTATCAGTAGCGTTAGGTGATGTCCATGTGACAACTGCTGTGGCTTGTCCGGGGTCTGTTACTACTTCAATATCACCAGGACAGATGATTTCAGGATTGACAACATCTATTGAACCGAACAATATGAAATATGCTGTATCATCTTTTATTTTTTCCTCGGTAGAAATAGTGGAATACAAATTGTCCTCCAAGTACAGAGTTACTGACACGTTTAAACCTCCATTTAAATTTACAACTAAGTAATCATTACCGTACCTAGGCTATGCCATAATATCTCAAACATTAATAAAGTCCATTTTCAAGTCAGCCTTGGACATTATCTAATTTTCTGCCTAGGCCGGCGTCTTAGGCTTCAAAAGAAACCACAACCTACCAGGTACTGTCACATTGAACTGACATGAATCCACATTTCCAGAAGGATCACTTGCATTGTAATGGATAGATGTAGAACCGATGCTGAACTCAGTTCCTGATTGATAGTCACTCGTTACTGTAACATAACCTGAATTATCAGTAGCATTTGGCTGTGTCCAATGGACAACAACTGTAGCTTCTCCAGGTTCAGGGTCCACATCAATGTTGTCAGGACACAGGATAGTCGGAGGTTCATCATCTGTGCAAGAGATAGAAAAGTTCCCAGTCTATTCATCATCTTTCAACTGCTTGTTTGCAACATTAAAATGTACCACAATGTACAATTCAAGAATGCAGTTTTGACAAACTGACACATGAGATAAATGGACCATAGCATCAATCTACGTTGCTGAAGATTTCACTTGCAGTCACATTTTACAGATTGACTCTACGAGCTTGACATTCAATATCCATTCACTGTTCTTTGACTGATATTTATGCAAATAATGCAAATTCAGAACAAGTCCAAATCTTACCAATGACTGTCACAGTAAAGAGACATGAATCCACATTTCCATAAGGGTCACTAGCATTATAGTAGACTACTGTAGAACCGATGACAAAATTAGATCCTTGTTGATAATTACTAGTTACATTCACACTTCCAGAATTGTCAGTAGCATTAGGCTGTGACCAAGTTACAACTGCTGTATCTTCTCCAGGGTCTGTGTATTCTTCAATGTCGTCAGGGCAGATGATGCTTGGATTTTCAACATCTATACCATCAGACAAAGATCACAAATTGTTTATCTTTAGATAATGAGAATTTTGACAAATAGTAGAAGAAAGTGTTTTTACACATCAAGACTTTGTCCATTTTTTTTCGTGTCTTCAGTGGGATCAAAACGTGTCTTTTGTACTGCAATACTGCAATTTGAATATAGAAAACCATCGAATTTAAAGCCTCGCCGTTCTCTCTTCATTTGCAATCAAGCATTCAAATGAAACAAAACTTTACCTGCTACAGTCACATTGAAATTACATGAATCCACATTGCCGAAAGGATCAGTAGCATTGTAGGAGATTATTGTAGAACCGATGACTAACTCAGCTCCTGGTTGATAGTTACTGGATAGGGTCACACTTCCTGAATTATCAGTAGCGTTAGGTGATGTCCATGTGACAACTGCTGTGGCTTGTCCGGGGTCTGTTACTACTTCAATATCACCAGGACAGATGATTTCAGGATTGACAACATCTATTGAACCGAACAATATAAAATATGCTGTATCATCTTTTATTTTTCCTCAGTAGAAATAGTGGAATACACATTGTCCTCCAAGTACAGAGTTACTGACATGTTTAAACCTCCATTTAAATTTACAACTAAGTAATCATTACCGTACCTAGGCTATGCCAATAATATCTCAAGCATAAGTAAAGTCCATTTTCAAGTCAGCCTTGGACATTATCTAATTTTCAGCCTAGGCCGGCGTCTTAGGCTTCAAAAGAAACCACAACCTACCAGGTACTGTCACATTGAACTGACATGAATCCACATTTCCAGAAGGATCACTTGCATTGTAATGGATAGATGTAGAACCGATGCTGAACTCAGTTCCTGATTGATAGTCACTCGTTACTGTAACATAACCTGAATTATCAGTAGCATTTGGCTGTGTCCAATGGACAACAACTGTAGCTTCTCCAGGTTCAGGGTCCACATCAATGTTGTCAGGACACAGGATAGTCGGAGGTTCATCATCTGTGCAAGAGATAGAAAAGTTCCCAGTCTATTCATCATCTTCAACTGCTTGTTTGCAACATTAAAATGTACCACAATGTACAATTCAAGAATGCAGTTTTGACAAACTGACACATGAGATAAATGGACCATAGCATCAATCTACGTTGCTGAAGATTTCACTTGCAGTCACATTTTACAGATTGACTCTACGAGCTTGACATTCAATATCCATTCACTGTTCTTTGACTGATATTTATGCAAATAATGCAAATTCAGAACAAGTCCAAATCTTACCAATGACTGTCACAGTAAAGAGACATGAATCCACATTTCCATAAGGGTCACTAGCATTATAGTAGACTACTGTAGAACCGATGACAAAATTAGATCCTTGTTGATAATTACTAGTTACATTCACACTTCCTGAATTGTCAGTAGCATTAGGCTGTGACCAAGTTACAACTGCTGTATCTTCTCCAGGGTCTGTGTATTCTTCAATGTCGTCAGGGCAGATGATGCTTGGATTTTCAACATCTATACCATCAGACAAAGATCACAAATTGTTTATCTTTAGATAATGAGAATTTTGACAAATAGTAGAAGAAAGTGTTTTTACACATCAAGACTTTGTCCATTTTTTTCGTGTCTTCAGTGGGATCAAAACGTTTCTTTTGTACTGCAATACTGCAATTTGAATATAGAAAACCATCGAATTTAAAGCCTTGCCGTTCTCTCTTCATTTGCAATCAAGCATTCAAATGAAACAAAACTTTACCTGTTACAGTCACATTGAAATTACATGAATCCACATTGCCGAAAGGATCAGTAGCATTGTAGGAGATTATTGTAGAACCGATGACTAACTCAGCTCCTGGTTGATAGTTACTGGATAGGGTCACACTTCCCGAATTATCAGTAGCGTTAGGTGATGTCCATGTGACAACTGCTGTGGCTTGTCCGGGGTCTGTTACTACTTCAATATCACCAGGACAGATGATTTCAGGATTGACAACATCTATTGAACCGAACATTATGAAATATGCTGTATCATCTTTTATTTTTCCTCGGTAGAAATAGTGGAATACAAATTGTCCTCCAAGTACAGAGTTACTGACACGTTTAAACCTCCATTTAAATTTACAACTAAGTAATCATTACCGTACCTAGGCTATGCCAATAATATCTCAAAGCATAATAAAGTCCATTTTCAAGTCAGCCTTGGACATTATCTAATTTTCTGCCTAGGCCGGCGTCTTAGGCTTCAAGAGAAACCACAACCTACCAGGTACTGTCACATTGAACTGACATGAATCCACATTTCCAGAAGGATCACTTGCATTGTAATGGATAGATGTAGAACCGATGCTGAACTCAGTTCCTGATTGATAGTCACTCGTTACTGTAACATAACCTGAATTATCAGTAGCATTTGGCTGTGTCCAATGGACAACAACTGTAGCTTCTCCAGGTTCAGGGTCCACATCAATGTTGTCAGGACACAGGATAGTCGGAGGTTCATCATCTGTGCAAGAGATAGAAAAGTTCCCAGTCTATTCATCATCTTCAACTGCTTGTTTGCAACATTAAAATGTACCACAATGTACAATTCAAGAATGCAGTTTTGACAAACTGACACATGAGATAAATGGACCATAGCATCAATCTACGTTGCTTAAGATTTCACTTGCAGTCACATTTTACAGATTGACTCTACGAGCTTGACATTCAATATCCATTCACTGTTCTTTCACTGATATTTATGCAAATAATGCAAATTCAGAACAAGTCCAAATCTTACCAATGACTGTCACAGTAAAGAGACATGAATCCACATTTCCATAAGGGTCACTAGCATTATAGTAGACTACTGTAGAACCGATGACAAAATTAGATCCTTGTTGATAATTACTAGTTACATTCACACTTCCTGAATTGTCAGTAGCATTAGGCTGTGACCAAGTTACAACTGCTGTATCTTCTCCAGGGTCTGTGTATTCTTCAATGTCGTCAGGGCAGATGATGCTTGGATTTTCAACATCTATACCATCAGACAAAGATCACAAATTGTTTATCTTTAGATAATGAGAATTTTGACAAATAGTAGAAGAAAGTGTTTTTACACATCAAGACTTTGTCCATTTTTTTCGTGTCTTCAGTGGGATCAAAACGTTTCTTTTGTACTGCAATACTGCAATTTGAATATAGAAACCATCAAATTTAAAGCCTCGCCGTTCTCTCTTCATTTGCAATCAAGCATTCAAATGAAACAAAACTTTACCTGTTACAGTCACATTGAAATTACATGAATCCACATTGCCGAAAGGATCAGTAGCATTGTAGGAGATTATTGTAGAACCGATGACTAACTCAGCTCCTGGTTGATAGTTACTGGATAGGGTCACACTTCCTGAATTATCAGTAGCGTTAGGTGATGTCCATGTGACAACTGCTGTGGCTTGTCCGGGGTCTGTTACTACTTCAATATCACCAGGACAGATGATTTCAGGATTGACAACATCTATTGAACCGAACAATATAAAATATGCTGTATCATCTTTTATTTTTCCTCAGTAGAAATAGTGGAATACACATTGTCCTCCAAGTACAGAGTTACTGACATGTTTAAACCTCCATTTAAATTTACAACTAAGTAATCATTACCGTACCTAGGCTATGCAATAATATCTGAAGCATAAGTAAAGTCCATTTTCAAGTCAGCCTTGGACATTATCTAATTTTCTGCCTAGGCCGGCGTCTTAGGCTTCAAAAGAAACCACAACCTACCAGGTACTGTCACATTGAACTGACATGAATCCACATTTCCAGAAGGATCACTTGCATTGTAATGGATAGATGTAGAACCGATGCTGAACTCAGTTCCTGATTGATAGTCACTCGTTACTGTAACATAACTGAATTATCAGTAGCATTTGGCTGTGTCCAATGGACAACAACTGTAGCTTCTCCAGGTTCAGGGTCCACATCAATGTTGTCAGGACACAGGATAGTCGGAGGTTCATCATCTGTGCAAGAGATAGAAAAGTTCCCAGTCTATTCATCATCTTCAACTGCTTGTTTTGCAACATTAAAATGTACCACAATGTACAATTCAAGAATACAGTTTCGACAAACTGACACATGAGATAAATGAACCATAGCATCAATCTACGTTGCTTAAGATTTCACTTGCAGTCACATTTTACAGATTGACTCTACGAGCTTGACATTCAATATCCATTCACTGTTCTTTCACTGATATTTATGCAAATAATGCAAATTCAGAACAAGTCCAAATCTTACCAATGACTGTCACAGTAAAGAGACATGAATCCACATTTCCATAAGGGTCACTAGCATTATAGTAGACTACTGTAGAACCGATGACAAAATTAGATCCTTGTTGATAATTACTAGTTACATTCACACTTCCTGAATTGTCAGTAGCATTAGGCTGTGACCAAGTTACAACTGCTGTATCTTCTCCAGGGTCTGTGTATTCTTCAATGTCGTCAGGGCAGATGATGCTTGGATTTTCAACATCTATACCATCAGACAAAGATCACAAATTGTTTATCTTTAGATAATGAGAATTTTGACAAATAGTAGAAGAAAGTGTTTTTACACATCAAGACTTTGTCCATTTTTTTCGTGTCTTCAGTGAGATAAAAACGTTTCTTTTGTACTGCAATACTGCAATTTCAATATAGAAACCATCGAATTTAAAGCCTCGCCGTTCTCTCTTCATTTGCAATCAAGCATTCAAATGAAACAAAACTTTACCTGTTACAGTCACATTGAAATTACATGAATCCACATTGCCGAAAGGATCAGTAGCATTGTAGGAGATTATTGTAGAACCGATGGCAAACTCAGCTCCTGGTTGATAGTTACTGGATAGGGTCACACTTCCTGAATTATCAGTAGCGTTAGGTGATGTCCATGTGACAACTGCTGTGGCTTGTCCGGCGTCTGTCACTACTTCAATATCACCAGGACAGATGATTTCAGGATTGACGACATCTATTGAACCGAAAAACATAAAATGTGCTGTATCATCTTTTATTTTTTTCTTGGTAGAAATAGTGGAATACACATCGTCCTCCAAGTACAGAGTTACTGACACGTTTAAACCTCCATTTAAATTTACAACTAAGTAATCACCACCGTACCTAGGCTATGCCAATAATGTCTCAAGCAAAAGTAAAGTCCATTTTCAAGTCAGCCTTGGACATTATCTAATTTTCAGCCTAGGCCGGCGTCTTAGGCTTCAAAAGAAACCACAACCTACCAGGTACTGTCACATTGAACTGACATGAATCCACATTTCCAGAAGGATCACTTGCATTGTAATGGATAGATGTAGAACCGATGCTGAACTCAGTTCCTGATTGATAGTCACTCGTTACTGTAACATAACCTGAATTATCAGTAGCATTTGGCTGTGTCCAATTGACAACAACTGTAGCTTCTCCAGGTTCAGGGTCCACATCAATGTTGTCAGGACACAGGATAGTCGGAGGTTCATCATCTGTGCAAGAGATAGAAAAGTTCCCAGTCTATTCATCATCTTCAACTGCTTGTTTTGCAACATTAAAATGTACCACAATGTACAATTCAAGAATACAGTTTCGACAAACTGACACATGAGATAAATGAACCATAGCATCAATCTACGTTGCTTAAGATTTCACTTGCAGTCACATTTTACAGATTGACTCTACGAGCTTGACATTCAATATCCATTCACTGTTCTTTCACTGATATTTATGCAAATAATGCAAATTCAGAACAAGTCCAAATCTTACCAATGACTGTCACAGTAAAGAGACATGAATCCACATTTCCATAAGGGTCACTAGCATTATAGTAGACTACTGTAGAACCGATGACAAAATTAGATCCTTGTTGATAATTACTAGTTACATTCACACTTCCTGAATTGTCAGTAGCATTAGGCTGTGACCAAGTTACAACTGCTGTATCTTCTCCAGGGTCTGTGTATTCTTCAATGTCGTCAGGGCAGATGATGCTTGGATTTTCAACATCTATACCATCAGACAAAGATCACAAATTGTTTATCTTTAGATAATGAGAATTTTAACAAATAGTAGAAGAAAGTGTTTTTACACATCAAGACTTTGTCCATTTTTTTCGTGTCTTCAGTGAGATAAAAACGTTTCTTTTGTACTGCAATACTGCAATTTCAATATAGAAAACCATCGAATTTAAAGCCTCGCCGTTCTCTCTTCATTTGCAATCAAGCATTCAAATGAAACAAAACTTTACCTGTTACAGTCACATTGAAATTACATGAATCCACATTGCCGAAAGGATCAGTAGCATTGTAGGAGATTATTGTAGAACCGATGACTAACTCAGCTCCTGGTTGATAGTTACTGGATAGGGTCACACTTCCTGAATTATCAGTAGCGTTAGGTGATGTCCATGTGACAACTGCTGTGGCTTGTCCGGGGTCTGTTACTACTTCAATATCACCAGGACAGATGATTTCAGGATTGACAACATCTATTGAACCGAACAATATAAAATATGCTGTATCATCTTTTATTTTTCCTCAGTAGAAATAGTGGAATACACATTGTCCTCCAAGTACAGAGTTACTGACATGTTTAAACCTCCATTTAAATTTACAACTAAGTAATCATTACCGTACCTAGGCTATGCCAATAATATCTTAAACATTAATAAAGTCCATTTTCAAGTCAGCCTTGGACATTATCTAATTTTCTGCCTAGGCCGGCGTCTTAGGCTTCAAAAGAAACCACAACCTACCAGGTACTGTCACATTGAACTGACATGAATCCACATTTCCAGAAGGATCACTTGCATTGTAATGGATAGATGTAGAACCGATGCTGAACTCAGTTCCTGATTGATAGTCACTCGTTACTGTAACATAACCTGAATTATCAGTAGCATTTGGCTGTGTCCAATTGACAACAACTGTAGCTTCTCCAGGTTCAGGGTCCACATCAATGTTGTCAGGACACAGGATAGTCGGAGGTTCATCATCTGTGCAAGAGATAGAAAAGTTCCCAGTCTATTCATCATCTTCAACTGCTTGTTTTGCAACATTAAAATGTACCACAATGTACAATTCAAGAATACAGTTTCGACAAACTGACACATGAGATAAATGAACCATAGCATCAATCTACGTTGCTTAAGATTTCACTTGCAGTCACATTTTACAGATTGACTCTACGAGCTTGACATTCAATATCCATTCACTGTTCTTTCACTGATATTTATGCAAATAATGCAAATTCAGAACAAGTCCAAATCTTACCAATGACTGTCACAGTAAAGAGACATGAATCCACATTTCCATAAGGGTCACTAGCATTATAGTAGACTACTGTAGAACCGATGACAAAATTAGATCCTTGTTGATAATTACTAGTTACATTCACACTTCCTGAATTGTCAGTAGCATTAGGCTGTGACCAAGTTACAACTGCTGTATCTTCTCCAGGGTCTGTGTATTCTTCAATGTCGTCAGGGCAGATGATGCTTGGATTTTCAACATCTATACCATCAGACAAAGATCACAAATTGTTTATCTTTAGATAATGAGAATTTTAACAAATAGTAGAAGAAAGTGTTTTTACACATCAAGACTTTGTCCATTTTTTCGTGTCTTCAGTGAGATAAAACGTTTCTTTTGTACTGCAATACTGCAATTTGAATATAGAAAACCATCGAATTTAAAGCCTCGCCGTTCTCTCTTCATTTGCAATCAAGCATTCAAATGAAACAAAACTTTACCTGTTACAGTCACATTGAAATTACATGAATCCACATTGCCGAAAGGATCAGTAGCATTGTAGGAGATTATTGTAGAACCGATGACTAACTCAGCTCCTGGTTGATAGTTACTGGATAGGTCACACTTCCTGAATTATCAGTAGCGTTAGGTGATGTCCATGTGACAACTGCTGTGGCTTGTCCGGGGTCTGTTACTACTTCAATATCACCAGGACAGATGATTTCAGGATTGACAACATCTATTGAACCGAACAATATGAAATATGCTGTATCATCTTTTATTTTTCCTCGGTAGAAATAGTGGAATACAAATTGTCCTCCAAGTACAGAGTTACTGACACGTTTAAACCTCCATTTAAATTTACAACTAAGTAATCATTACCGTACCTAGGCTATGCCAATAATATCTCAAACATTAATAAAGTCCATTTTCAAGTCAGCCTTGGACATTATCTAATTTTCTGCCTAGGCCGGCGTCTTAGGCTTCAAAAGAAACCACACCTACCAGGTACTGTCACATTGAACTGACATGAATCCACATTTCCAGAAGGATCACTTGCATTGTAATGGATAGATGTAGAACCGATGCTGAACTCAGTTCCTGATTGATAGTCACTCGTTACTGTAACATAACCTGAATTATCAGTAGCATTTGGCTGTGTCCAATGGACAACAACTGTAGCTTCTCCAGGTTCAGGGTCCACATCAATGTTGTCAGGACACAGGATAGTCGGAGGTTCATCATCTGTGCAAGAGATAGAAAAGTTCCCAGTCTATTCATCATCTTCAACTGCTTGTTTGCAACATTAAAATGTACCACAATGTACAATTCAAGAATGCAGTTTGACAAACTGACACATGAGATAAATGGACCATAGCATCAATCTACGTTGCTGAAGATTTCACTTGCAGTCACATTTTACAGATTGACTCTACGAGCTTGACATTCAATATCCATTCACTGTTCTTTCACTGATATTTATGCAAATAATGCAAATTCAGAACAAGTCCAAATCTTACCAATGACTGTCACAGTAAAGAGACATGAATCCACATTTCCATAAGGGTCACTAGCATTATAGTAGACTACTGTAGAACCGATGACAAAATTAGATCCTTGTTGATAATTACTAGTTACATTCACACTTCCTGAATTGTCAGTAGCATTAGGCTGTGACCAAGTTACAACTGCTGTATCTTCTCCAGGGTCTGTGTATTCTTCAATGTCGTCAGGGCAGATGATGCTTGGATTTTCAACATCTATACCATCAGACAAAGATCACAAATTGTTTATCTTTAGATAATGAGAATTTTGACAAATAGTAGAAGAAAGTGTTTTTACACATCAAGACTTTGTCCATTTTTTTCGTGTCTTCAGTGGGATCAAAACGTGTCTTTTGTACTGCAATACTGCAATTTGAATATAGAAAACCATCGAATTTAAAGCCTCGCCGTTCTCTCTTCATTTGCAATCAAGCATTCAAATGAAACAAAACTTTACCTGTTACAGTCACATTGAAATTACATGAATCCACATTGCCGAAAGGATCAGTAGCATTGTAGGAGATTATTGTAGAACCGATGACTAACTCAGCTCCTGGTTGATAGTTACTGGATAGGGTCACACTTCCTGAATTATCAGTAGCGTTAGGTGATGTCCATGTGACAACTGCTGTGGCTTGTCCGGGGTCTGTTACTACTTCAATATCACCAGGACAGATGATTTCAGGATTGACAACATCTATTGAACCGAACAATATGAAATATGCTGTATCATCTTTTATTTTTCCTCGGTAGAAATAGTGGAATACACATCGTCCTCCAAGTACAGAGTTACTGACACGTTTAAACCTCCATTTAAATTTACAACTAAGTAATCACTACCGTACCTAGGCTATGCCAATAATATCTCAAGCATAAGTAAAGTCCATTTTCAAGTCAGCCTTGGACATTATCTAATTTTCAGCCTAGGCCGGCGTCTTAGGCTTCAAAAGAAACCACAACCTACCAGGTACTGTCACATTGAACTGACATGAATCCACATTTCCAGAAGGATCACTTGCATTGTAATGGATAGATGTAGAACCGATGCTGAACTCAGTTCCTGATTGATAGTCACTCGTTACTGTAACATATCCTGAATTATCAGTAGCATTTGGCTGTGTCCAATTGACAACAACTGTAGCTTCTCCAGGTTCAGGGTCCACATCAATGTTGTCAGGACACAGGATAGTCGGAGGTTCATCATCTGTGCAAGAGATAGAAAAGTTCCCAGTCTATTGATCATCTTCAACTGCTTGTTTTGCAACATTAAAATGTACCACAATGTACAATTCAAGAATGCAGTTTTGACAAACTGACACAGGAGATAAATGGACCATAGCATCAATCTACATTGCTGAAGATTTCACTTGCAATCACATTTTACAAATTGACTCTACGAGCTTGACATTCAATATCCATTCACTGTTCTTTCACTGATATTTATGCAAATAATGCAAATTCAGAACAAGTCCAAATCTTACCAATGACTGTCACAGTAAAGAGACATGAATCCACATTTCCATAAGGGTCACTAGCATTATAGTAGACTACTGTAGAACCGATGACAAAATTAGATCCTTGTTGATAATTGCTAGTTATATTCACACTTCCTGAATTGTCAGTAGCATTAGGCTGTGACCAAGTAACAACTGCTGTATCTTCTCCAAGGTCTGTGTATTTTTCAATGTTGTCAAGGCAGATGATGCTTGGCTTTTCAACATCTATACCATGAGACAAATTTCACAAATTGTTTATCTTTAGATTATGACATTTTCACAAATAGTAAAAGAAATTGTTTTTACACATCGAGACTTTGTCCATTTTTTTCGTGTCTTCAGTGAGATCAAAACGATTCCTTTGTACTGCAATACTGCAATTTGAATAATTGTGTCTTTAAGATATTGCGGGGAAACTGTTCTTATCTACACAAATGTAATTCTAGGGGTAGATTACATATTAAGAAGCGATACGATTAAGTTTCGCAGAGCATCGGTAAAAGATTACTAAACATGCCTTTTAAGAATTGCAAGAACAACCTCTGCTGTAAATGTGAATCATTAAACAGGTGAAACTTAAGTATTTCTGATCTGTTCAGGTAGAATGCGCCTCGGGGACAGATATACGGACTCTTAAACTTTTACAATTCTTTTCTGGTATACCACTTGTGGGGATTCATTTTAAAGTTCTTCATGTAAGAAATGTTTTTACTGACTTACTTTTTTTCGAAATTCGAAAATTTTATTTTTCTCCATAGAGTTAACAAAGGGATTATTTCCATTTTGAATTTTAAATATCGGCAAATCTTTGGTCATTTGTTTCTCTAATACCAACAAAATATGCACGGTGACCCCCACACGATTTCTATTCTTGATTTTGAAAGAGAATCGTTGAAAGACTTGAGGAAATTTTCAGCAACAGTTTAAATCCTTCACTTTCGAGGCGCGAACTACCTTAAAATGGCAGCAAAACATAATCTGAGAAGAAATGCACTTCTTAGGCTCCTACAGAATCAAGATAGCAAGCTATACGATGCAAAACAGGAACGGTAAATGTGACATTCCATTCGTTTTCAAAACATTCTATGAAAGTCATGATACTTTCCAAAACAATGCCTAAGTAAATAGCACAGAACTATACCATAATTTTGCAGGTTTAAACCATAATTTTGCCGGAGATAACAAATTTGAAATAAAATCATTGAGCATTTCATTTTCAATTCTCTTCAGGGAAGCTGGCTACTCTAATGTAACTGAGGCATGTAACTTTTGTTTAGCAGCGAAACCTATGATAATTAATGTTGATAATTCAAAACTATGAAATACTCATCCTGAATGTCCTCTATCAACACGATAACAAATTGTATCTGTCTGAAGTCTAACCTACAAGCGATTGAAATTGTACGTTGAAAGTAAATAATGTATTAGTGTCCAATTTTCGACATTACAACTGGTTGTGTATGTCGAACTGCTGACCTATCTACTACTGAAGTCGTACTACCCAACGTGAAGTAAAACGCATTTACACGAAAGTGTTAAGCAATTGAAAGGGCTGCTTCAACAAACTACAATATACATGTGTACGTGACGTGTTGTCTGTGCAAGAAATATATCGATATACAACCTTTCACGTTGACGACAAAAGTGCATTGTGCTTGATTTCCGTAGGGGTCTGTGGCCGTGTAAGTGACATCTGTATTTCCCAGTTGGAAAAATGTATCAGGGCGATGCGAAGCCGTAACTGAGACGTTTTCACGTGAATTGTCAGAAGCAGAGGGTTCGATCCAGGAAACATTTGCCGAAAGAGATCCCTGTCCTGCGTAAGTAGTGATGTTTGCCGGACAGTTACCAAAAACAGGTTGCTCCAAGTCTGTAAAATAACGATTACTTAATATTAATATTCCATGAATAGAAATGAGAAATATGCCAATTGTCGGATTAAGGTAGAACACGCCTCTGGAACAGATATTCGGACTCTCAAACTGTTACAATTCTTTTCTGATACACCACTTTAAGGGGTTATTTCAGCTCTTGATGTAAGAAAACTTTTCACTGGCTTAGTTTTTCGAAATTCGAAAATTTTGCTTTTCTCTATAGAGTTAACACAGGGATGGTGGCCGTTTGAATTCTAAATATCGGCAAATCTTGCGCGTTTACCCTCATATCTTATTCTTGATTTTGAAAGAATGATTGAAAGATTCCTGTTAGGAAATTTTAAGCAAAGTTTAAGTCTTTCACTTTCGAGGCGCATAGTACCTTTAAAAAAAGAGGAAAGGATACTTATTTGAAACTGTCACCGAATTTAAGCTGAAATTCTAGGAAGAAATCCTTCCATCCTTTGCTTTGTAACTTTTTACAAAATAACATGTTCCATAGCGTTATTTATCTATGGATCATATTGACAGGAAAGTTGAAAGTTATTATCAGCTGACAAGTTTTGCCGAAATACAAAAATACGTTAAAGTAATTAGCACTAAAATTGTTCGTCACCCATAAACGGCAAAAAAACGCATCTAAAATCTGTTTTCAACATCATTATTTCAAATGTTCAATATTTTACATATTTTTGAAAACGTTGACTTGGCATGAACTTACCTAGTACGCAAACAACAAAAATGCATACCACTCGGTTTCCATCATCGTCTGTCGCGGTATACGTAACGACTGTATAACCGATGGGAAAATGTGAACCAGGTTCATAAGTACTGACCACTAACGGCGTGGTTCCAGAATTGTCAGTTGCTTCTGGCTTTGTCCATGATACGTTTGCCCAGGCTTGCCCTGGTCTGTTATGGTCGTTATGTTATCCGAACAGTTCGTAAATATGGGTGACTCTCTGTCTGCAAAGAGGAGAAATATTATGTAAGAAGATTGGTTATAGCTGCGGTGATATTTTTTTCCAAAAATGCATTTCACTTGCCGTGATAAATTGTTTCCGAAGCATTCGATATGTTAGAAGTACGATTTTTCAAACAAGCAATGAAGCTGTATCAGATTCATTAGTTGATATATTCTCCGTTATTTTTATTCTATTTTACGAAATGCAATGTCCTGTTCATCTGAATAAACATGTTCTGTTGTGAATATAAAGCAATATGCCTGTAATATTCCACATTATTGTTAACAGAACACTGAAGCTCCATCTAATATCTGTTTTCAACATCATCATTTCAAATGTTCTATATTTCCCACTATTACAGCAATTAGATAGTCACTGGATTAGCAGTGGAGGAAAAAGTAATGAAGATCAAAGACACTAACCTAATACAGTGATAGTAAAGATACATTCGGCTTGATTATCGCTGGCATCGGTAGCTGTGTAAATGACGGTCGTGTTTCCGATGGGAAATGTCGATCCAGGCTGATTTGTAGTGCTTACAGATGGTGTCACTCCCGAATTGTCATTGCATTGGCAGGCGTCCATAAGACATATGCAGCATTCATGCCTTGGCCAGTGTCAACGGTCATGTCAGTCGGACAGTCCGTAAACACAGGTGGTTCAATATCTGTACAATGTTGAGAAACACGGTTACTGCGCACACAATAATACAACGTTACAACGTTACAACGAGATTGGAAGTAAATCAACTGTTCATCTAATAGACCGCGCAGCTCCTGTAATTACAAGAATACTATGGCTCTTTTGCCACAGCAGACGCAAGACTGCTGATCATGTTGCACTGTGAAACAGTACACTGGCCGACAATACAAGCAATGCACTCAAGTCGAGTCACTATTCATTTTCAAAAACTTACGATGTTCCATTTACGTATGGTTTTGTAAATTGACACGTACACTACAATAGATTTCAGTTTTTGAAGGGTTGGAGCCGAGGAAAAGAATTTTGGTATTTCAATAGTTAATTCATCGATATTGCTCACACAGAAGAACAAACACAGATCAACAGATATTTCGTCTGTGGCAAAGGGCACTTGTGTTCAGATTGTTATGGGAGCTACTTCCTAGTGAAAAATACTGCTAAATTAATTCCAATCTTGTTGCATGGGTGGCCATTTGCCAGTCAATTAGCCATAAGGCTGCTGGGGTATTATTGCATGCGCCGTAAATATAAATTTATAAAACAGAATAAATGACGAAATGTACAACTTTACAAGTATGCTTTCCATCAAATATCACGCTTTATCATATACAACTACTTGGAAACTTTGCATACACTGCAGAAGACAACATAATAATACAAAATAAGCTAACCAATTGTGTATGTTCTGAAAACCTTGACATTTTCTCTTGTAATTATTTGAACATTAACCTGGCTGTCGGTGCTTACTTGACAGACAAATATGCTGATTGATGTTATGAAAATGATTTGCTTTTGCTATGAGTAATGCAGAACCTTTTGCATATTTTTGAAAACGTTGACTTGGCATGAACTTACCTAGTACGCAAACAACAAAATGCATACCACTCGGTTTCCATCATCGTCTGTCGCGGTATACGTCACTACTGTATATCCGATGGGAAATATGAACCAGGTTCATCAGTACTGACCACTAGCGGCGTGGTTCCAGAATTGTCAGTTGCTTCTGGTTCTGTCCAAGATACGTTTGCCCAGGCTTGCCCTTGGTCTGTTATGGTCGTTATGTTATCCGAACAGTTCGTAAATATGGGTGACTCTCTGTCTGCAAAGAGAAGAAATATTATCATTGTAAGAAGATTGGTTATAGCTGCGGTGATATTTTTTCCACAAATGCATTTTACTTGCCGTGATAAATTGTTTCCGAATCATTCGATATGTTAGAAGGACGATTTTCAAACAAACAATAAAGCTGTATCAGATGATTTACCAGGTGTTTGTATAGATTCACAATGTCTCTTATATGCAGACGATGCTAAAATCTTTAGACCTATTAAAACTATTTCAGATTGTTTAAAACTTCAAGAAGATGTTGATAGAGTAGCCTTCTGGTGTCGATCTTGGAAACTCGATTTAAATGTCAAAAGTGTTCTGTGATCTCTTTTACCAACAAGAGGACTTTAATTCATTTTGACTATTGTATTTTAAATATCATTCTTAATAGGCAGCAAAAAGTTAAAGATTTGGGAGTTATTTTAACCTCAAACGAGTTTTTCAGATCATATTTCTTTTACTGTAAATAAATCTTTTAGAATGCTGGGTTTTATTAAAACGAAACTCTCAAAATTTTACTCAGGTTCAAACTTTTAAATCTCTTTATACTTCTCTTGTAAGGAGCTGTCTCGAGTATGGTTCTGTTGTCTGGAACCTTGGCAAAAATCAGATATGGAATTACTTGAAAATGTTCAACGTAAATTCATAAAATATTTGTGTTTCAAAACACATATTTCATATCATGCTGACCAGTATGAAGCTCTCTGTACCTTGTTCAACTTACCAACTTTGGAAACGTCGCTGTTATCTTGATATGGTGTTTTACACAAGTGTGCAACTGGAGTTTATAATTTACCAGATGTTTTATCAATTAGAAAGCTATGCTTTAATGCACCTGGCAAACTTTTGCGCACCTGTCCCACATTCAGACCACCTCGTAGCCGTATCAATGTTTTTAAATTTCTCCTCTTAACAGATGTATGAGTAATTTTAATGAATTGTTTCGTAATAATCATAATATTGATATTTTTAATGACTCATTTAAGTCTGACATTAGACAAGTTATTTTTAATGGCTGTTCTTGTTGAGTTGTTTGCTTTGTTTTTTGTCTGTGTGTGTCCTACACTTCATTTTAGTTTTGTAATACTTTCTGTTTGGTGCTGTCTTGTTCAGTGTTTTTTCACCGTTTTCTTTTGAGCTTTTGAGGAACCTGTAAATGGGACTTGATCCCGTAGGATTTCCGAATAAATAAATAAACAAATAAATAAATAAATTCATCAGGTGATATATTTTTCGTTATTTTTATTCTATTTACGAAATGCAATGCCCTGTTCAACTGAATAAAAATGTTCAGCTTGTGAATATAAAGCAATATGCCTGCAATATTCCACATTATTGTTTACAGTAGACTAAATCTCCATCTCAAATCTGTTTTCAACATTATTATTGTAAATGTTCTATATTTTACATCTTTAGTTCAGACCAAAATTCCAAAAGCTGCTGTATTACCATCGCATGAAGGGTATCACGCAACTGGCGTTACTGATAATAAAAGTCGAAAAAAGAAAACATGTAGGGAGCCAATTGATTTCGCTTTCGACGCAAATTTCTAACTATTACAGCAATTAGATAGTCGATGGGTTTGCAATGTAGGAAAAAGTAATGAAGATCAAAGATACTAACCTAATACAGTGATAGTAAAGATACATTCGGCTTGATTATCGCTGGCATCGGTAGCTGTGTAAATGACGGTCGTGTTTCCGATGGGAAATGTCGATCCAGGCTGATTTGTAGTGCTTACAGATGGTGTCACTCCCGAATGTCAGTTGCATTGGCAGGCGTCCATAAGACATATGCAGCATTCATGCCTTGGCCAGTGTCCACAATCATATCAGTCGGACAGTTCGTAAACACAGGTGGTTCAATATCTGTACAATGTTGAGAAACACGGTTACTGCGCACACAATAACAGCCCGGGAAGTGATATGGCGAAATCACTGCAAACATATTCAGAGTTACAACGAGATTGGAAGTTAATCAGCTGTTCATCTAATAGACCGCGCAGCTCCTGTAATTACAAGAATACTATGGCTCTTTTGCCACAGCAGACGCAAGACTGCTGATCATGTTGCAGTGTGAAACAGTACACTGGCCGACAATACAAGCAATGCGCTCAAGTCCGAGTCACCATTCATTTTTGAAAACTTAAAGTGTACCGAGCCGAGCCGAGGAAAATATTTTGGTAGTTCATTAGTCAATTCATCGATATTGTTCACACACAAGAACAAACACAGATCAACAGATGCGCCACGGGCGCTTGTGTTCGGATTGTTATCGGAGCTGCATTCTCAGTGAAACATGCTGCTAAATTATTTTCAATCTTGTTGTATAGTGGCCATTTGCTAGTCGGTTAGCCATAAGGCTGCTTGCGGTGCGCCGTAAATGTTAATTGCCATACTACCTGGGTTATTTCATGAAACAGTTGGTTATACCCGGTATAGAAATCCGTCGAATTTAAGGCATCGCCGTTCTCTCTTCATTTGCAATCAAGCAATCAAATGAAACAAAACTTTACCTGTCACAGTTACATTGAAATTACATGAATCCACATTGCCGAAAGGATCAGTAGCATTATAGGAGATTATTGTAGAACCGATGATTAACTCACGGGCGCTTGTGTTCGGATTGTTATCGGAGCTGCATTCTCAGTGAAACATGCTGCTAAATTATTTTCAATCTTGTTGTATAGTGGCCATTTGCTAGTCGGTTAGCCATAAGGCTGCTTGCGTGCGCCGTAAATGTTAATTTGCCATACTACCTGGGTTATTTCATGAAACAGTTGGTTATACCCGGTATAGAAATCCGTCGAATTTAAGGCATCGCCGTTCTCTCTTCATTTGCAATCAAGCAATCAAATGAAACAAAACTTTACCTGTCACAGTTACATTGAAATTACATGAATCCACATTGCCGAAAGGATCAGTAGCATTATAGGAGATTATTGTAGAAACCGATGATTAACTCAGCTCCTGGTTGATAGTTACTGGATAGCGTCACACTTCCTGAATTATCAGTAGCGTTAGGTGATATCCACGTGACAACTGCTGTGGCTTGTCCGGTGTCTGTTACTACTTCAACATCACCAGGACAGATGATTTCAGGATTGACAACATCTATTGAACAGAAACATATGAAATATGCTGTATCATCTTTTATTTTTATGATTTCAGGATTGACAACATCTTTTGAAAGGAACAATATGAAATATGCTGTATCATCTTTTATTTTTCCTGGGTAGAAATAGTGGAATACACATCGTCCGCCAAGCACAGAGTTACTTACACGTTTAAACCTCCATTTAATTTACAACTAAGTAATCATTACCATACCTAGGCTATGCCAATAATATCTCAAGCATAAGTAAAGTCCATTTTCAAGTCAGCCTTGACATTATCTAATTTTTCAGCCTAGGCGTGCGTCTTAGGCTTCAAAAGAAACGACAACTTACCAGGTACTGTCACATTGAACTGACATGAATCCACATTTCCAGAAGGATCACTTGCATTGTAATGGATAGATGTAGAACCGATGCTGAACTCAGTTCCTGATTGATAGTCACTCGTTACTGTAACATATCCTGAATTATCAGTAGCATTTGGTTGTGTCCAATTGACAACAACTGTATCTGCTCCATGTTCAGGGCCGCATCAATGTTGTCAGGACAAAGGATAGTCGGAGGTTCATCATCTGTGCAACAGATAGAACAGTTCCCAGTCTATTCATCATTTTCCACTGGTTGTTTTGCAATATCAAAATTTACCACAGTATACAATTCAAGAATGCAGTTTTGACAAACTGACACACATGAGATAAATGTACCATAGCATCAATCTACGTTGCCTAAGAATTCACTTGCAGTCACATTTTACAGAATGACTCTACGAGCTTGACATTCAATATTCATTGATTGTTCTCTCGCTGATATTTAGGCAAATAATGGAAATTTATTTTTTTATTTTATTTATTTTTTATTTTATTAATAATGACTTCCACAGCCGAGGCCATTTATGGAAGACTGTTAGTAAAAATACAGATACGGAGTTAAAGCATGAAGACAAGACGAACAAACTTTAACAAATACTGAGAAAACAATGTTTTAAAACATTTTTAAAACCATTTAAATTTACAGAAAAAGGATCAATGTAACTGTATTCGTTTAAAAGCAAATTAAATTGTCTCGGAATTCTACTAAAAAGAGAGTCACGAACACATTAACTCTACCAAATGGCACATGAAACAAAGTAGTACGCCGAGTTGAAAACCTTGGTACATGAAGACTAAAAAATGAAGCAAAAGCATTAACATTAAACTTTGCATTTATGCATTTGTATAAAAATATATAATCAAATATAGTCCTCCTTGATTTTAATGACTGTAAATTGTAAATATTGCACAACGAGTCAATGTCATCACTGTAAAAACCAGTAATTCTTTTATGAAGAAATGTTAAAAATTTCAGGGGCCAAGTCCAAATCTTACCAATGACTGTCACGGTAAATAGACATGAATCCACATTTCCATAAGGGTCACTAGCATTATAGTAGACTACTGTAGAACCGATGACAAAATTAGATCATTGTTGATAATTACTAGTTACATTCACACTTCCTGAATTGTCAGTAGCATTAGGCTGTGACCAAGTTACACTGCTGTATCTTCTCCAGGGTCTGTGTATTCTTCAATGTGGTCAGGGCAGAGGATGCTTGGATTTTCAACATCTATACCATCACACAAAGATCACAAATTGTTTGTATTTTGATAATGACATGTTTGCTAAATTATCATCCTTTGTTCACGTTTGTCAAGATATCCTCACTGCCAGGCCTTTGTCGGAAATCTGACACAAAATCTTTCAGATATATTCATTTTTACTCTTCATAGGTGAAAAATTAGGCTGATCTGTCCAAGCGCCGCAGACTTATACTTACTAGTATAAGGTACGCACTACCAAAAATGGAACTCTTTGAAAATTGACAAGTTATGTAAACGACCTATGTGTTTCACACATTGTAGCCAAAAAGTCCGACTCGCGGACTATTTTCTGCAAATTTTATAACACCATCAGTACTACGTTGAAGTATTTAGCGTCAGTTTTGTGAACTTACAACATGTTTGGGATAGCAGATCGTGTGAAGATAGAAAGAAATTATACACTGAACTGGTAAATGCTTGCTGCCAGCAGCGGGTGGTATTTACACATAAAGCACCGAAGGGTAATTCGCGATTTAATCCATTTGTTGAACGTTTAACTTGCATATTAACTATACTGTTGTCTCAACGGTTACAATCTGGTTACCACAGTTCACAGTCAGGATGAAGATGTTGAAATTTGAGTAAAATAGTCTATCTGATCGAGACCTGTGTGCTGTTAAGTCGCGTAGGGCATTCACTTGTTCTTGACTCCAGTGGTCTACTTCCTGTCTCGCGATCGGCTATTTATGCATATTTGTGAGAAGTGATTGTCAAGTTCATGTTAGCACAGACATCTGTGCAAATGGGACGTCAGTTGCTAGTTTTCCTACAAGATGAGACGAATACATGTAACTCTTGACAACATAAACATGTCAGTCGTAAAAATGTATTTTCTTCGCTTTTGCACCGCACTGCAGACGTTACGACTGGAGAGATTGACTCGTGTTATTTTTTCATACTTTATTTATGTGTTCTTGTTCTTTTGTGTCTTACATAGAGTACCGATTTTATCAAACTAATACTCACGCCGTAGCGTAGAACAGTGCAGGCTGTCATCGACAGAATGTTCCGAGAGACAGAGTATCGACTAGTCAACAGTGCAGTGGAAGTCACGCAATCGGGAGGTTGCACTCGACTTTACTCCCGTATTTTACATCATTCCGGTTTTTTTTATTCTGAGTTCCTGTATTTTTTAATCGCTCTCTGAAGTTTTGTTAGCTTCGTCATGATTTTACTTTCCTGCAGTTGTTCACTTTCCTTTGACACGTTCTATTTTATCCGCTTTTATCTATTAGTTTTTATCCTGAGGAAGGCAATCTATGCAATGCCGAAATGCCGGTTTTAAAAATAAAGATCGTTTGAAGATTGAAGAAATTGGTCGAGTACGCCTTTCATTTCTCCACACTGTGTCAAGACTTTGCTTCCTGATAACTTCAATAGTTGCAGTTGGACTGAGTCTATTTCTTGGAATTCTATAACATTACTCAATGTATAGGATAAAGCCCGAGTACGAGGGCTCTTCTAGTAAAAAAGTCCAACCGAACGATAAAATGTCGAGGCCGCAGGCCGAGACATTTTATCGTAGGGTTGGACTTTATATACCAGAAGAGCCCGAGTAGGAGGGTTTTATCCGACTTAAAAACTATCGCCCCTAACTGATATATTTTCGTTTTCAATGTGTTTACGTCAACCGTCCCCTTTGTCAATGTAACATGTTTAGGATATGAATTAAAACTTTATTTGTGGAATAGCCTTCCAGCAATGTAATGGAACATCCTATAAATGCCCTAGGGCACATTATATAAATGCCCAAGGGCACAGCAGATTTTGTGTTGCAGCTGGTTTCCGCTGTGTTACCAAATTTGAATTTTAAAACGTACCAGATGTCTACAGAATATAACATGTTCACTTTTGATTGGACAGTACTTTACTACGGCGCTGCCATTCGTTTCTGGAATTTGGTGACCAGGGCTTTATGAGTAAATAAAACACCCTAAATTGAGCACTCTGATTGGTCAATCAACAGTGGATAGTTTTTAAGTTTGTGTAATGGTACCTCAGCAGACACGAAAAGGTTGCACGATAGAAAAATGAAAATATAAAAGAACACGATACTAACACCAAGCATGTACAGCCAGAGAGAGAAAATTATCGCAACTGAGAGAAGGTTCATCTCGCTCAGGCTAATTTTAGGACTCGGGTACACAATCAGCGTAGCCTGCTGTGTTCGAAAAGCAGCTCGTCAAATATTTTCAGTGTTGTTAAACTGAGCAAGTCTCCGTTAACGAGTGCGTTCTCGGCCAAATATGACTCTTCACGTTCTTGATTATTGTTGCAGTATGAGCCAAAGTCGGACTGTTTTACATTTAAATCGCCCTTTGCGCACGTTATCGTCTTTTTCAGGTTCGCTTCTGTGGCCCTCGCTTGCTTTTTCGCGAGCGCTGGCTTTGGCCCACTGGACGTGTTTGCCGTAACCATACCGGCAAAGTTGAGAACGCTCAGCTTTGCGTTGAAGACAGCGCACGCACACTATACCGCGAAGCCTATACATAATCTCTGCGTGTTTATCAAAGATATCTTGGTCGGTAATCCGCGACCGTTAAAGACAAAAGGGAAATACATGTAATGGCATGCCGTGTAGCTAATAGTTTGCCATTTTAGTGATATTTCAGGTATTTCCCAGTACGATATGACCCAACACTTTTCGCCAAAAGAAAGGCCACGTTTCAGGGGTTCGAAATTTGAAATAAAAAAAAATATTGCTAAAATTGACCTTTGAACCTCAGTCGCATCGTTAAAGCATTAAATTTGATGAAACCTGCTACTGATGTTGATCTGATAGATATCTAATTGTGCGATGAAGCATTGAGCAGTGTCAAGTTAATAAAAAGCTCATTTGCATATTAAATAAAGTGTTTTAATTAGTCATTTAACTCCGAGTGTACTCTTCAAAAGTTGATGAAATCTGTTACATATAACAGATATCTGATTGTTCTGTGAAGCGTACGCGTACTACTATGTAATGAACCTATTGTAAACCACGTGAGCACATTCAGTACACATCTGTTTTAATTGTCAGCAAAACAATGAACTCAATTTTTTTCTGAAAGTGTTGTCAGCTAAAAAATTATGTAAGAGCCAACCAGTCTTTGTTCAGGTGTGATCATTTTGATGGCTGAGAGGTAACGTAAACTTATGAATATTAATAGACGTGACCAATTGTCTTTCTAGGCTGCGATAGCCATATCTGGCAATGTTTAAATCTGTGAGGGGAAAAGCTGTCATGGCATGAAATCTGTGGAAATAATGGCCGAGGGGTGGCCTTCTTAAAGGTATACAGTCACTTGTAATTTAATATGCCCATATATGGTCAAAGGGACGTTCCTAGGTATTCAAAATGCCCATGTGAGGGCGCTGTTTTTAAAAGGAGGGCCCCCCCCCCCCCCGCTTAAAATCTGTGATTGGTTTCTCTTTCCATAGTAACTGTGGCAAAATTATAATAGGTAACAGTATACCTTTAAAGACGCATGTCCCCTTTAAAAAGCGGCAAGGCAATGGCGGCATTCATTGTGTATGGGGACGCAGTAGGGGCAACCCATAGGCTCACGCTCCAGTAAATGCGGATTTTTTCGCCTTAATCGATCAAAAAAACTCTCATATTCTTGCAAGTTATCATCGTAAGTATCTTTGCAATGAAGCGATGCACTTACAATCAAAACCTAATGAGACCGAAGGAGGATACTCCAGGATTTTCGTGCGTCGGCGGCGAAAATCTACGCCAGAAATTGCGCGCCTTTGGCGGTTTGAAACTCGCTGTCAATCAAACAATCATGTAAACTTGACGCACCAATCAGCGCGTGTTTATCTAGTCCTCGTCGTCTTGTCATTGCACATGGCAATCAACACGTAAATCGCCTTATCTGACTACTGTGCAAATACATGGCGGATAATAAAGATGGTGATTTTGCAACTTGTCATTTTATTTACAAAAACACCAACAACCACATCTCTGTAAAACTAATATAACAGCTCAATGAACAACGGCCAGGTTCTGGTGTTCAATCATTTGCTTGGACATGTATGTACCTTCACTGTCATAACGATCACGAACATTCTTGCAGTGTTACGGAATTTTACACAGTCACAGTCCCTCCACTCAGGGAGAGGGATTATGTCAGATACGGTCACATTTCCTCCGTGCCAAGGGACTGAGATATGTGTGTTAACTTTTCTCTTTTTTGAACATTTAGTGGTACTGAAAAGGGCCGTTTGGGAAGCAGTGCTGAGAAAAGACTTTTTACCGATCCAGTGATGTCCGACGTACGGTATCTCGGGCAAGTTCGGATCACGGTTAATCTACTCCACGTGTTCGGATACAAAGATCGGACGATGAAAGTCACGCATATAGGCATAACTTCGCGTCTTGTGATGAAAATTGCTGCTTGTCCGTCTCCCAGCCAGCTCTGGTGGTTTTTCATATTTTTGTATTACGAAATGGAATGCGGCCTGGAAAAAATGCGTTTCCTGTTACCCAACCTACTCCAGTTCAAAGCGTCTGACTCTAAGCTATTTGCCTTGATTGGAAGCAAAGCCCGACATTCCGAAAAAAAAGGTAAAAAAGCGAGTAAATTTAGGGAAATTCGTCAAATTTCCCTCACGGTAAGGCGTAAAAATAATTCACTCGCTTTGGGCCACGTAAAGAAAGCGAATGGGGAACAGGCCTATGTCCATCAGCAATATGGTAGGTACTAGTAGGTCTAGATTTTTTTCTACTTTTTGAAATCAGGAAAAGAGAAAAGTAAGATATTTTCATATATATATCAGTGGTTTTGAGCTTACCACCTAATATCTTGCGGGATTTTTTTTGCCAGTGAGGGTCATCAAAGAGTCAACCCGCCACAACCTTTTGACGACTCGCATAGACTAAGAAAAAATTCCAGTTAATATTGGACAATAAAAACCAACACTCGCTTCAAGTAAATTCTGCAAAGTTTTACAGCACTGTGTTCATTCTTAACTACCCCTAAGCATTAAACAATTCGTTGAACGGAGAAGTTACTCTACCACCCATGGACGTAAATTACGTCAAATCTACCAATCGGAAACAGCGACGCGTCGCTCATTGTCTCTACATAGATGTTAATATCAGAGAGGACAGACTTCAACTCGCAACATACAACAGTAGGCCTAGGCCCTGTTTATAACAGTAGTGGCTTTCAAGCTGCATAGCGAAGTGCTTCAAACCTCGTAGTCGTGAACGCATCAACCATTTGAAGGACTTCAAATTACAAGAACAAATTTAAAAGCTTGTCGACAACGCGCCATTATCGTCAAAACAATGAAGACGGGTGTTTACGTTCGAAAATCTTTCAGATTTTCCATTATTTATGTCTAACCACGAAAGATGGGTGGTTACAACTTCAAGTAGATCGAGTATCATTGTACTGAATTTATAAAATCCAGCTTCTTTGTCGTGAGACACTACCTTGTGTCAGAGCTAAGTCTGATTATCTGTTCTCAGGGGCGGTGCGTTATCACTTTAGGGTTTACGTCACAACTTCTGAGCACAGGTTTGAAGTTTGGTCCGTCACGAAAGCCTAATTACATGTACATGTAGCTCCATGGCCTAAGAGAGACAACATAGTCTCTCTTCACACACACCCTCCAATTTCGCTTAATTTTCTAGCCGAGACCGTGTCAGAGCACAATTGTAAACCTGGCAAATACTGATATGTCAGCAGGATTAGCAGGCATGGCAAACAGTTGCGATAAACTGTGTAACTAACGTCAGGTCAAATTAAACATAGTAATTAACCCAGTGTGTGCCTGGGAGGAGAACTCACTAATGCGAGAACCAGGGATTGAAAATTGCCTCTTTAAAGCTGAATTCTAACAGAATACGATGAGGCACACATGTGTAAGTGTTGCTGACAGACAGTTTCACTGAGGGAGACGTGATTATTTACGGCCTTGGGGGTCGGAGGAATCTTCGGGGTCACTCAAAAAATTGAACGCTACAAAGGGGTTGCTCAAAATGTGGAGAAAAAGAAGGGGGGTTACTGAATTTTGGGTGTACAAAAAACGGAACACCTCTTAGATTGCATCAGTGCACACATAAATTTCTCAAAGTTTCCGCGCAAGACAATGACACCAATGCACCCTCCAACACTTTACCCCAGCCTCTAGCGTGTTTCTCACCCCTGTACTTTCAAATTCTGCCCAGTCAGATACCCTACATAAACCAATGTCATGCATAATTCTTATCAAAATTAAACAAAATATACTTGTTATATCGTGAGCTTTTATATCATTCTATATTTTATTGTGACTTTGAATTTCGTATTGTTGGTTTCACCTTTTTCAACCATCATGAGATAACTGATGATAATCTAGCATGGTACACCAGGTTATGAAAGGTCTTTACTATTGCTGTATTTTTGTATATTTTTTGTATATTTTACAAATATATGTATTGATATTAAACTTTTCAAAGGGGGACTGTCAAAGTTCCTGTGATAGAGAGGGGGTTACTCAAATTCATCATGGTTGGCAGGGGGTTACTGGAAATTTCAAAGTTCCCAATGAAATTCCTCCGACTCCCAGGCTGTAAATAATGACGACTCCCTGAAAAGCAGCCAGACGACCATACTGAGCATTGGCAACGTGGAAGTGTACGTTTCTGTACATTATGTCCATTCTAAAACTTAAACAAGCAAAAGAGGATTCGATTATGTTTAATGCCTCGAGATATGAAAGACTTTTTAGTAAGTTGACCGTCTGGATATACAGTATTGATCATAAGTGAATCATATTGCAAGAGAAATAAATCGATGTATGTATGGATGGCATCGTTTATTGTACTTTGCAAGGCATCAATGTAATCAGCTCAGGCTTGTCTATTATTCTAGTCGGGAGGGAGTTCCCCGCACCCCATGGACACATCAATGAAAGGTACATATTTGTACTCCACAAAGTGTCTAGTTAATCGGGAATATACAGGACCTAGGGCACATAACGGTGGGAGGTAACTAATGACACAGGCTATTTGCATACACCGGATGAGAGTTTTTGAATTCTCGTGTAAAGGATTGTTTATCAAGGGGTATACCCGATCTGTTACACGCTAGGGGGTTTGGGTATATAATTATCACCCTCTATCTTCATATTTCAGTTATAACAAAAATAGATTTGTCTCCAAGGGTACAAATCGTGTTGTCCGCTGTCAGAGTAACCCCTCCCCCACCGTCGCATCTGCCTAACAGTCAGTGCTAACATCGAGTAGAACAACTTCGTTATATACTCCAGCATGATGACAGCTATATTTATACCACATTCGGTGGCTATTATAAATGAATGAATCATAGACAGCATCTTATCTGCCATTTGGCAGCATAGACAGTGCTAGCATCGTCCGACAACCTACCCAAGTTTTGCAGACTACGCCAAGTGCCAGATTCCGGCTATAGAGACCCGAGGGCGAGTATCTTGACGACATCGAGGTAACATTCGCCCCGTGAAATTCGCATAGCATTCAGGGAAGCATAATATGACTAACGCCAGAGTAAAAAGTCTTGTTCACCGGATTTTTGGACCAAGGTTCAAGAGCGGCAAACAATTTTTTTAGGCAAAAGGTAACGGCGGTCCCTAGGACATTTTTGCCGGCAAGCAGACATATCGTGACTGAGTGACTCTTTACATTCTTCATGCAATATGTGCATATTGACAATTCACGCCTTGATGCAGAACGCGGATTCTCGAGCGGACCAATCACAGTTGAGTTAAATGGACCAATCAGGTTACATTACGTAGTCACTTTAGGATCAACCAGACTTAAGCTGTAATCTTTGTAGCAATATTCTCATGTTGTTTTGACTACAATTTTCCCGCCTGATGGGCACTGTAGTTTTAGAGATTCGATCTCAACTTTGGGAGTTCAGAGTACCAGTGTTGTTTGTCGTTTTTCTAAGCAATAAAACCTCAAGTGTTTTATATGCTTTACTGCTGGTGTCCGAGACTCGTGACTGCCATCAAAGAACCCGTTCCATCACTCCCCACAAGACAAGGCAAAATAATCTTTTCTTCTTTCATGCTAACCAGAAATATCTCAGACAAGACACACTGATACTGGTTGTTTTAAATTCAACACTATATTTCTCAACAATAACAGGGAATTACATATACAGTCGGTGTTTGCACAACATATTCTGAGTATTTCAACATGCTCTCAGAATAAAAATGATATGCACAGCAAATCACTGAAATCGCCAGGAGCGATTTCATTCAAACTTTGTACAAGGATTATTATCTATGCCATACATATGCACGTCGATTTGTTTTACGATCCGATCCAATATGGCCGTCTGGCGCCCATTTTGTTTCCTGTATTTGATGTCGGTGCGTATTTTAACGCAAATTTCTCAGTGATGCTAGAAGCAATTGCATTCAAACTTGGTACACAAATTACTCTATATGTTATACTATGCACATTGATCAAAAATGGCTGTGTGACGGCTGTTTTCTGTATTTGATATCCATCCACAGGCTCCCCAGGTATGATCCACAGGGGTTCCAGGATGATATTAATATTAATGCTGTGTCCATGCATAGGGGCTAATGAATACAAATATCTGAGATATGCCTGTGCCAAAAAAAATTCTTTTTAGTACCCATGGACGAAGACCGGGGGACTTATAGATTGGGTCCTGTCCGTCCGTCCGTCCGTCCGTTCACGCAGATATCTCAGACATGCCCTGGTCAATTTCTTTCAAACTTTGCACAAGAATAGTACCCTACCGCATACAGATGCACGTCGATTTGTTTCACAATGCGATCGAATTTGGCCGTGTTAGAGGACGTTTTAGTTTACACCTCCATAGACTCCCATGTATAAGGCAGTTCTCCATAGACTCCCATGTATAAGGCAGTTCTCCATAGACTCCCATGTATAAGGCCAAGAAAATATTTATTTCTCATCGTATTCATATTGCAAAAAGGATGCAGTGACACAGTTTTTAGTCCCCACGGATGAAGTCCAGAGGGCTTATAGATTGGATCATGTCCGTCCGTTCGTCCATCCATGAGTCAATCTGTTCACGCAGATATCTCAGACATTTTGACAAAATGTCACGTGACCTCGGTGACCTTTGACCTCAAATATACATATTTGTCCATAACTCAGTAAGCACAAGTGCTACACCCTTCATATGTGGTATGATGGGAGACCCATTAGGGGAAGACTACATTTAATTGCATGGTATTTGAAACCCGAGTCCTTGCCTGACCAACTCGGGTGACAAACAGAAGACTCTTAATCCCAAAGGTGTGAATGTTCCATCGTTATGTTTATTTAATCCAGCTGGTGCCATTGTAGTGCCATTGTAGGAAAGGCAGGTCTGTGAAATTGATCCTCTAGGGAAGTAGGGTATTCCTAAGTTAATGTAGCCTTCCCGTAATGTTATGACACCACATACTGTACCTCATTAATTATGCACATTTCTAATTCTGAGCAAGCCAATAGAGCTGGATGTCTGATTTTTGGTATATAGGGATAACTATAGGGTAACAAGTTTTTAGTCCCCACGGATGAAGTCCAGAGGGCTTATAGATTCGATCATGTCAGTCCGTTCGTCCATCCATGAGTCCATCTGTTCACGCAGATATCTCAGACATTTTGACAAAATGTCATGTGACCTCAATGACCTTTGATCTCAAATATACATATTTGTCCATAACTCAGTAACCACAAGTGTTACACCCTTCATATTTGGTATGATGGGAGACCTTATGACGCCACATACTGTACCTCATTAATTATGCGCATATTTAATTTTGAGCAAGCCAATAGAGCTGAATGTCTGATTTTTGGTATATAGGGATAATTATAGGATAGAAATTTTTTGACAAAATGTCATGTGAATTTGATGACCTTTTACCTAAAATATACGTTTATGTCAATAAATAAGTAACCACAAGTGCTATGTCCTTTATATTTAGTAGAATGGGGGACCTCGTGACAACACGCTTTACCTCATTAATTATGCACATATCTAATTCTGGGAAAGCGAATAGAGCTACTAGAGGCCTGATTTTTGGCATGAGGGGATTAATTAGCAATACAATTTTTTTCAAAAATTTCAAGTGACCTCGATGACCTTTGACCTTGATTATACATATATATGCATAACTCAGTAACCATAAGTTCTATACCCTTCAATTTTGATAGGATATCAGACCGTAAGATGTCATATCTTGTATCTCATTTATTGTGTGCATAGGTATTTCTTGGCTGGCCAAAACAGCTCCAGGCCTGATCTTTTTTCCCGATTTAGAACCATAACTTAGACATGCCTCATGTGTTTCAAATTGGGAACAACGACATAGACCTATGTGCCCGTAGATCTCAACATATACACTCCAGTGATACTTCTGAATGACCACATTTCCCTGCCAAATCAAGACAAATACTCCTATTACAAGTGGGGAATATGTCATTGTCAATGACTTGCTCAATTTACTTTGGTCCCATGTCTTTGTCGCTTTACCGCTGTCCCGACACATTTTACAGAATGGTCTAACAACACTGTACTGTAATCTGAGTGAAGTTATATAGTCATCGTTCAGAAGGTTATCTTTCCTCCACAATAGAAACAGCAAACTTCAAATGATACTGTTGTTGCACTGTAGTAAGTTGTTTCCATTGCGGAAATAGTGGAATGACTGACTTTCCGCGTTCATCGGGGTAGGGGAGACACCTTGAACACTACAAAGTTAATGTTGAACTCGCTGCAGGGGAGGTGAAAAAAAATTGAGTCAAAGTGAAGAAAACTTGACTTACTATGCGTCACCGCATGCATGAAAATGGCTATAACTAACAGTCGACAGGCGCAAGTATAGCGCCCTCAATGGTCGTGTGTCTGTCTCGATTCCTGGTACTCTGATGTGAGTCCATGAGAAGACAACGGAAACAACAATGGCTACCTCCTTCCACATTACTCAATCGGCAAGATAAGTGTACTATCGGCACGAAGGATCACCGCAGAGACTTATAGAAATGACATTCTTAGTTTTTTTGTTACTCATAAACTACAGAGAAACATGTTATCTGTGTATATTATGAATCGTCTGAGCATTTCTAGTCATTGGAAGGCTTTTTACAGCTGCGTCAGTGACGTGTCAGATTACTTGCAATGCGTTAGGTGGGTTCGGAACTAAGTGTTGGCGATCACGTCTCTAATGCTAGCGATCAAATCAATAGTCATGGTGTACTAACCTTGACAAAACGTAGAAATTTCAGCCAAAAATTGACCCACTTTGTGTCGTGATTTGTAAAATTTACACGTCGCAACAACGTGTTGACAGAGCTCAGTGAAGACACGTCGGAAGTCTCATTCAGAATCCCACATGTCCGAGAAAACCCGACGAAATGTAGGGCGCCGCCAGCGACGGTACTAAAGCGTTTGCAATGCAGAAGCACATGAATTTGCCGAAATAAAAAAAATATTCAAAATCGGGCAAAGTAGAAGCGGCGATTCCGATGAGCAATTTATTTTTTTCTTTTTGCCTAAAGGCAGTAATTAAAGTTTTGTCATTCATGTGCACATATATTGTGAATAGTTGAGTAGTGGATGGCAAATGCACACAATTGATGATTTATTTACACCTCGCTATGGTGCAAAAACCTGGTTTCATGTTGTGTTTTAGCCTTCTCACTTACCCCCTTAGTTTGGAATGGAAGCTAGGCGTTCGTGAGTGTAGAACGGAGAAGCCATACACACAATTGCAGAATGGCATTAATCTCAAGTTCTGTCTATAATTTGGAAAGTGACAATCACTCCTACAAAAATGTTGTTTGGAATAATTGATTTAGAGGGTAGCCAGTGATGAAGAGTCTAGTGTTACAATTGAAAATGATTCCATTGGAAATATTGTGAGCATAGATTTTGTGCCTCAGTTCACTCAGCGTGAAATGCATTCCAGCCGTCCACTAGTCAGGTAGGTAAACGCAAACAATCCACAGCTTCACAAGAAATCTAAAAATAATTCGATCTACCCGCCCTGTTCATTAGAAAAGTTATTTGAGTAGAATATTACTTTTATCAGGCCTTACTGCCTGCGGAATAGATCTTGTGCTTTCCTGGAGTGCATAAATAAAACCACCTCAGATGCCAGGCTTACCCCGGTCGCTTGGTCATTTGTCCCGGCTCACGGCACCAGTTACAGCTGGCCAAAGCCATTACGTTGAATTCCCCCTACTCCACCCCCAGCCCGATGAACACCTGAGCCTACTAGAGTATATTGCTTCAATGTCACCTTACCACAAATGTGACAGTCGATTGATTTTATTCATGTCCCTTCAATTTATTCTGTTTTGATATTTATATGCCCACAAACTTCGGGCTAGTCTAGTCAGACACCGACGCACGGAAATATTTGGAGCAGAGCCACAGACAAATATAGGCAGACTTATAACGGGTATTGTTCAAGGCGCGAAGCGTTACGTAGCCCATTCATGTTCGCCTCGCCTCAAGTTGCTCTCGCCTCTCTGTTCCGAAGAGTGCCGACCATGCATCATTCGGTAATTTTCGGATTTTCGCCAATTGTTAAGCGAAAGTATGTTCGGCAAAGTTTATGCTGTTGTTGTCGTGTGGTGCTCGGCGGAATTGGCGTGCTGACAAAAACGGGAGTGTTCTGAGCTTTAGGAAAGTGAGTTTAACCGTTTTAAAATTTGAAAATTTGAAATTTGAAAATTTGAAAGTCTTTTATCGATACAGTCTGGTTTTACTCAATGGTTTATGGGCAGTCATACCGTCTTTTACACGAGCGTCAAGGAAGGACATGTTTATGAAACTGCTGGCGGGTTATGTTTTGATTGGCGTGAAGCAGTGTTTCTGCCCTGAGAGCTCACAAAGTAACCATGGTTGCTACGGACTGGCAGCACGATGCCATCTCGTCGTATTTTTCGCATAATCTCGTGCAATTATCAACCACAAACAAAGTCTCCAAAACGTTTAACACCTCTGAAGCTCATTTTAATATGAAAAGGCAATAGTCTACCGAGACGACCATGGAACAAAAGGCATGCCGCGTTACCAGTCTGCTATATTTGCCTGTGGTAGAGCCAATATGGCCGCCAATCAAGGTTTTGGTTTATCGCCGATTTGGCTAATCCAATCGTCGACATTTCTAATGGAAGAGGACATTTGAGAGCACGATTTGAGCGTAGGACGCTTTTTCTTGTATATCCAAGCATACGAACTTAAGAGATTTCAAACTCTAAAACTGACAGAATGCAGTCCATCGGAAGGTTGATTGAAAATTGCCGGTTGTCTAGTCGGGGCCCTTCTGCATTCTACACTCTGAACCTTGCCAAACGGTGAACTCGCCCTTCCTTGGTTCTTTATATTTAACTACAGTTTTGTAATTAGTGATACGAATAGCAGACCTAAACGACTGTATACAGAGCCTGGAAAAGTAAGTGCAAACTTTATACAATGAAATTTATTAATGAGGTGGCGAGTCTGATTCGATCCCTTTTAATATGCATTACTCATAAGATCTGGCTGTAGACTCTCACGTCCGTTGTCGGTGCGGTGGATGAACAGATTTACAGCTGTAGTATTTTAGTCGTTATAACATAGTGCAGTTTATCAATTTAGGGAGCTACTAATTATGAAAGGCTTGAGTCTCATTCATAGAATATCCTGAGTAGGTCGACGCCAAGTCTGGGCATGCTTTTCCTGTACGGTACACAGTGGTTGACCTAGCTTGGCGTGGGGTCGGCTGCTTGTATTATCACACTGAAACTCAACACAAAAACTTTGCTATGCTTTAATGGAAATATCTCTAGGTCCACACCAAATCATCAGCACAAATGAAGACTAAAACCATCCAGGTTTGTCTTGTTGCAACCCTAACCGCGCATCTTTTCATCGTAGCAATCTGCATGAGATCTTCTCGAAGCTGGTACCCAATTCGTTGACTATTGCTCTCAGACGATTGCTCTCAAAGATTAGCCACTTCTGACGTCATGCCACGTGACCACTACGCGGCGAATATCAACTCAGACGTTTCCTGACAGGGTGAATTAATGCAACATCATATTATAAAATGCAATATTTTTGAATAAAGGTAAGGGTAATTGATGAACACAATCTCACCTGTTACTATCACCTGAAATTGACAGGAATCCCAATTTCCATATGGATCACTGGCATTGCAGGAGATATTTGTTGAACCAATTGTGAACTCAGTTCCTGATTCATGGCTACAAGTCACGTTAACATTGCCTGAATTATCAGTGGCATTAGGGAATGACAAATTTACGATGGCGAAATCTTTGCCAACCAGCGTTGGGTGTTCAATATCATCTTGGCATATGATGTTGGGTTTTTCCTCATCTACGACAAAAATAAAGAAAAACTGTTTCCAAGTTTGAACATTACATTCAGTAAACCATCGACGGACATCTTCTCTTGGATTATTTGGAAGACTTATCTCAATGCTAGTCAAAAAGTGCACCATAAGTTTCCAAACTTACATACAACAGTGCAAAATTAGGATATCTCACTGACTACTATGCGACTATAGGGCCTTCAACAGATGATTACAGACAATTGACCATAAGGAATATACTATGTGTTTATAGTATCAAGGCCAAACAAAGTTTTTATGTATGCGTTGCACCAGGGGGAAAACGTGCAAATCTACAAGAGACTAAATCCAAAATAGGGTTCTACTGGTGTCTATCACCTGCAAATCATATGAATTGATGACTAAAAAGACATGTTTTTGAAAGTATAATCTTTCGCGGAATCTTTCGCGCTCGCAAAGGTCGTAAACTAGTGTGATATTTTCAAAAACCACGGCATCTCTGAGAATGAGAATTACTGTTTCGATCGTGTCCTCGCATTTACTTCATAAATCTATTTGAAAATATTCTAAATAACAGTGAATACTATGGCTATCCGTCGCTAGCGTGGTGAAAGCTATGTCCGCCGATGGTCGACTTGTCTTGGCATCGGATAGCGTGAGACAGCGATTGACATGTTCACGTGATCGAATCCGTACGTCTGGTTGGTAGAGATACCATTCAATGTATCAAAATTTCAGCTTGATGGGATTTATGAATGAAAGTATATCCGGGTAGACGGGCCGCTTTACTCATTAAATGAAAGTAATCCGCGTAAGTAAAACACAAATCGCGACCAAATTCATGTAATTTGTTACAATAATTTTGATCCATCTACGTCAAAAGAAAAATAAGAAGACTGTTCATGTGGTAAATATATAATCCCATGGTATTTTTCTCTGTTTCGGCTCGATGTTGTACGCCTCTGCGAAAAACACGAGTATACAATGACGTCAAAGAGCGAAAAATACCATGGGATTATATATATGCATGCTATCTATGCTGTGTCGGTGTGTGGTTGAAAGCGCGGAATACCTTGAAATATCAATTTCATGTATCGCCTAAATCAAGCACGATCGAGTTTAATAGGACTTATCATATTGATGTTGTCGGCATATTGTGGCAGACGCAACCGCCTGCCAAACAAAGAGAGGAGGCGCAGACATAAAGCATTTTCCTTATTGCAATGTAAAATAACTTGAACTTTGTTAGGCGATGTTTAATGCGTTTGCAAATGGGATGCCGCGGAGAAATGGAAGTTTCAAGGCAGATGTGCGACGTACTGAAGTCGAGTTGGCATTTGCATTTCAATCTCATGTTCTTTCGCAAACTGCGTTCAATCACGTTGCCGTTCAATGACTCGGCCGAGGTCGTTATATCATATGAGAAGATGACTAAAATGACATGTTTTTGAAAATATTCACCGGATATTGACGACAGACAAAAGTGTGAATAGAATCGTGAATAGAATTTTGCAGAAAGAATAAGCCAAACAATTTCTAAATGATTTGCTTGTATCAGAACAATGTCATCAGAGTTCGCGTTTACGCAAAAAACGTGCGTATTTACGCATTGAAATTGACTCTCTACGCATTTTGTTCATTGTTGAATTGAATTGAATTGAATTTATTTGGCAATATTAAGATAAAATATATAAAATGTACATTTCACATTACTGCCGAGGATAACACAAGAAAGCAATTGATGCTTATTTCCATTGTGGTCCTCGATGTTAAAAAATACAAAATGACGGATTTGATTTTGACAAGACGGCAATTGTTCTGCTTGATGTATTGGAATACATGGGGAAAATGTCATGACAATTATGTTTTAAAAAAGTGTAGCTAGATATATATCATTCATTAAAATCAGAGAAACATTCTTGACATTAAGTGGTCTTTTACTCCTTTTTTGAATACCTGATTGACTCACATTGTCTTAGTGACAAAGGTAAACTATTCCAAATTACGGAACCTGTATAATTAAAGGAATTTATGCCACAACCTTTTACCCTTGGAATCTTGAAAGATGCAACACTATTTCTTGTATTGTAACAGCTTATGTATCTTTGTACTTGATTTCTCATGTAATCGGGAGCATGGTCATTGAAGATATTATGCATATGATTAAGTTTAAGTTGGTTTACTCTCTGTTCAACAGGCAACATACCTACTTGACGGAATTCGCCCGGCCCAATGTGAGCTCTAGGCGGGACATTCAACAGAAATCTGATAACTTTATTTTGAGCCACTTGTAGCCGTGATTTAGATCGTTTTGTAAGTCCAGAGTACCATGCAGAACAACAGCATAATCGAAGTGACATTGAATCAGCGCCGAGACAAGGAGCTTCTTTATATCAAGCTTAAAATCCCTTGCATTTCTGTAAAGAAATTTCACTTTTTTAGAACATTTACTGACAATATCATTTACGATGGAATCACCCGACAGCGACTGATCTAATTTTACTCCTAAATATGCAACTTGCCGCTTTGACTCAATGTCAGTTCCACAACACTTGACCTGTAGTTCGTTTGAATTTTTCAACTTTCTTTTTGTTCCAAATAGAATTGACTCGGTTTTACCGAGATGCAAAGACAGCTTGTTGTCAACCAACCATTCCTGAATTGTCTCCATTTCAATACTCAACGCCTCCTGTATTTCATTTATGTTCTTTGCCAGATACAAACAAAGCCGAATCATCGGCGTACAATAGAATCTTACACTTAACAGCTGCTGGCATATCATTTACATAAATTAAAAATAAAAGCGGTCCAAGTATTGACCCTTGTGGCACACCACATGAAATACACTTTTCAGATGAGATGATTCCATTTACGTCTACCACTTGCTTGCGATCAGTTAAATAGGACTTAAACCAACTTACTGTGACACTGTCAAGACCCACTGCTCTGAGTTTATGTAATAAAACGACATGATTTACAGTATCAAATGCTTTCTGTAGGTCAAGCATAACCATACCTGTATAATTGCCCTGATCACACTCACGCTTGATAACATCATAGAGATGAATCAAACAGGTGTCAGTTGAATAATTGGGACGAAATCCAGACTGCAGCTCATACAGCAAATTGTGTTCAACAAGGTAATCATTTAACTGATCAAAAACAAGCCGTTCCATGACCTTAGACATAATGTTAAGTACAGATACTGGTCTATAATTACCAACTTCAGTTTTACAATTTTCTTAAACAGAGGAACTACTCTAGCCACTTTAAGGTCATGGGGAAAACTACCCTTAGATAAAGATAAATTAACAATATGACAAATTGGACTTGCAATGACACTAGCACCATCTTTTAAAAATTTGGCAGGGAGATTATCTAATCCTGTAGCCTTATTCACACTTATACTAGCCAGAGTTTTATACACTTTATCATGAGACACATTTGTAAAGCCGAAAGAATCGGTAGACACATTCATTTTTGATAGAAGTCAGATATAAACCCCACACCAAACTTGCCCGTACCAACAGGTAATTTTTCTACGAGCTTTGAGGCAATGGTTGTAAAGAATACATTAAAGTGATTTGCTAGTTTTGTTTTATCAAAGCAAAGAGTGTTATCAATCGTAAGACCTATGTTGGAAGATTTTGTCTTGCATTTTGATGACGAGCCGAGACTTTTTAAAGCCTCCCACAACTTTTTTGGTTTATGTTTGTTATTATTTACCACATTTATATAGTGGTCAGATTGGCCTTTTTCTTTTGGTAATTAACTTTATTACGATACTCACGATACTTTTCATGATCATTTTGACTTTGTGATTTCCTAAACGCTGACAGAAATTTATCCCTACTCCTGATCAGACTGAGTATCTCACTTGTCATCCATGGTTGTGTTCTTTGTTTAATACGGATTTCTTTGATAGGTGCTACAGAGTCGATGACAGACATGAATTTAGATTTAAAATTTGACCATGACTGGTCTACATCAGAACAAGTTGTTACATCCGACCAGTTTACATCCTCAAGTTTCTTAACAATTCTTCCTCACTGTACTGCTTTAAAGATCGAATACGTACAGAACTATGCTTATTATTTCGAGATCTGAAAATTTTACGTGTGCAGAATACAGGCAAATGATCACTGACACCGATTTCTAAAACACCAGATTGAACTATATTTTCTTGATTAGTAACCATGATCAAATCTAAAATAGAAGTACTTGACGTTGTAACTCTAGTAGGGACTTTGATCAATTGCTTCAAACCACATACTGATGTAAAGTACGTTAAAGCATTTAGCAAAGTGTTACAAGTGCTGGCTGTTTTTTTCAATATGTTCGTATTAAAGTCCCCGAGAATAATTGCTTCACGATCGAGAAAAGCATTACCCTCATCGCAGGCTTCACCCATAAGATCGTAAAAATCCATTTGTTTTGGTGGTCTATAACATACACCGATGAGTATTGGGCGAGACTTAGGTAATAATACGTCTACCCAAATTGATTCTAAGCTGCTCTTGTCCAAGTCATGGCGAGATTTAAACGCAATATCGTTACGAACATAGATGCACACGCCACCACCGGTACGTTGCCTATCTTTTCGTTGAATAATGTATCCAGGTATTTCCACTTCTGAGTCTTGTACGGAACTGTCTAACCAGGTCTCGGTAATTCCAATAACCGCTGCTCTCGTGCAGGTAGCGATGATACGAATTTCATCCATTTTAGGCAATATACTCCGTGTATTAAGATGCAGGAAATGAAGTCCCTTGCGCTGAAAACATTTGTATTTGTCATTTCCGTCGTGTGAAGTATCAAAACTTTCATTTGTTGTATCCGATATGTTGTCTGAAGTATTGATATCATCTTCAAACAGTGTCGCTCCAGGGAGACTAGCGAGAGTACATCTGTCACACACAAAGTGAAGTTGATTGTCATGCTGAATAGTGGCATTGTAAACATTCACTGGTATGTCACTGCACTTGATGTGAATCTTTTCATGGCAAATTTCACAGGTGGCAGCCTTGCTATTACTGCGTACACTTTTCTTGCAAGAAATACAAGGATATTTTGGATTTCTTTTTACAGAAGGGCCCGGACAGGGATGGATATCACCACAGATGAGTAGTGTGATGGTAAAAAGAAAGTTTGATGTGTTGACTTTGTAACTTGTCCGCTTATAGGCTCTACTCACTCCGCCGGTACCAATGTCGTGACTTTGGTCCCCAATCTGGTCCCCAATTCTGGGTGCAGAGAAGAGCTTGAATAGAATTTCATGCCCAAAACCAAAGTTCTTGTGACAACTATTTCTTGAAAACAGCACGTAATGGTCACTGACCACTACTTGAATGGATGACACCTTCGATTTGCTCTCAGGTCGAGTTAAGCTGGCAATAATAACGAAAATAAGCAGAGCTAGTGTGACACCCAGTTTGCCGCCCGCCATCTTGGTTGCAATCTTGTTATGCGTTTTCTATACGCAAAGGATAACAGTATAATGTTTCCGAAAGCACTGCCCACAACTTTGCTTTGGCGACAACCAGACGAGATGAGTGCCCGCTTGACATTAAATTTGTTGCAACACATTTCTGTCAATCACTCATTTTGTGTGGAACGTTTTGGATTCTCTGGGCGTGGTCTGAAAAATCGGCATCGTAGTTCAAAGGCACGTTATCATGTCAGCTGTGCCTATGAATTACATTGCTAATTTACAGGCGAGCGATAGTTTCTGAAACTTATGACACAACGTGAGTGATTGACAGAAATGTTGCAACAAAATGCCAACTGTACACTCTCATCGCGTCTCACTGTCCCCAAATTTGATCAAAGCACACATGCAGCATGGCGTCGAAGCAAACAACTGTTTTCTTTCAACTTTGCTCTACGAGTCCATGAAAAAATGAGACACTAGTGGGCAACCCAACATGGAGAACACGGAGAAGCGCAGTGAAATTGAACCCATGTCGGAATCCACGACGTATTGTCCTGTTGTCGCCGATACAACAAAAGGGGATCAGCGCCATTGTGAAACCGTGAGCAGTGATGACGATGCACCGGTTACCAAAAAATCCCGTCCACAACCACACGCAGGCTACCAAGAGCAGTGGAAGACTGAATATCCATGGTTACGTTTTGATGTAATCACAACAAGACACTGCTGTACTGCCATTTATGTGAAAAAGATAGAAAGCGGAATGCATTTACCCGTGGTTTCGGCTGATGCACAGAAATCCGCCGTCAAAAGGCATCTCAAGATCACAGAGATGCATCAGGGTCGCTACATTCACAAAAAGTACTACAGCGTTTCACAGAGAGGGCCCAGTCAGTCTCTGATGATAAAGAGAGTGCCGTTCTAAGAACCATGCCAGGGAGATTTTCATCGCTAGAGCTCGTCGGAATCCTGATAAATTTTGAACACTGCAGATTCGAACTGTCTGGATAAGCTGCCATAACTCTAACTTTTGGGTTGCCCGATGTGTTTTGACGGTCGCATGTATACCCTTTGCTGTTACGTTTCAGCATGTTTGAAACAAGCATGTTTGCCCAGTTGTTCAAGTTGTTCGTTGAACTGTTTTCATTAAAATGATCTTACATCGTACAATCCGAATATGTACCATTGAACGGCACATTGTATTTTATCAGTTTTTATCATCTATCGGGTGTGGAATGAAATTACGCACTCAAATACAGCCAATACGCAATTTTAGCAGACGAATGCGTATGCCGTACGCAAGGAGAAAAAAGTCACCGCGAACACTGGTCATCATAAGGAACCATAATAAACCAAAGTCATAGTACTTCAACAAGATAATGTAGCAAAAACTTGACCACAACAATGGAAATTAGCACTGAACAATTTTATGTGCACTTTTCACTATCATTTCCGTTAGGCAATGCGTCAATAACTACGAACAACATTTAAAAGAGGTCGGATGAGATGTTGAAGACATTATTTTCAAAGAAATGTGACTAAAGTATTCTCAAACATTCCATGTGCAAGTGTTCTGCTAAATGTCAAATGTTTATACTGAATCCATCCCTGGGAATCCGCATATCATATCTGAACACTATTTGACTAGTGGTTTAGAAATGAACGTGGTTAACAAAAATGAGGAAATTGGCTTGAAATTCCGAAAAGTAAGGTATCCCTCGGAACTAAACAAATTTAATTAAGTGCGTATTGGACGAGAAAGATCTTTATACAATTTCTTTTTACATAATCGAAAATATTGCATGTAAAAAATCATTACAGTACATCTGAATATGGTTATCCTTTAGTAAGCTACATATCAAATATTAAAATTACAGAGAGGGGATTTCTTCTCCTATGATTTGAAGGTGATACACACGATGTCGTCAAATATTGTTTTCATTGAAATAAAAAATATGTGGAACCCTATTTTGGATTAGACCCATAATAGATTTGTAAATTGTCCCCCTGATGCAACGCATGTATCAAAATTTTGTTTGGCCTTGATAAACACAGCCTTCATATGGCCAATTGTCTGTAATCACCTGTTGAAGACCCGATAGTCGCATACTATCAGTGAGATATCTTAACTTTGCACTGTTATATGTAAGTTTGGAAACTTACGGTGTACTTAAATAAGAAATGCAAAAAGGAATTTACATATGCAAATTAATTGTCATTTCAACAAAAATTAATTTTAAATAGCCATCGGATTAATAGTCCAGAAAAACGATTGTGAAGTCAACCAACGAGAAATGGAAGAAGGGATACAAAGTTAAACCGACAATGCTGAAAGGTTACACATTGTTAATAGTGCATTTGAAAACTTACCTCTGATTGTAATGGTGAAATTACAAGTATTCCAATTACCGGATGGATCGGTGGCATTACAGTAGACATTTGTCGACCCAATGAAGAACTCATTTCCCTGCTGATGGGTACAAGTCACATTTACACTCCCTGAATTATCAGTGGCGTTAAGTTCAGGCCAATACACAACAGCAGTTGGTTTTGCAGTCTCTGTTTTATTCTGTATGTCTTCAGGACAGATGATGTTAGGATCTTCGTTGTCTTTAAGGAAAACAGTGAGCCAAGAAATGCCCTTTATTTTCTTTTGCTTCATTTACATGAGCGCTTGCGACAGAACACAAACTCACTCTTTAGCTGCTCAGGGGTCTTTGCAAATTAAAATAGCCCGTTTTGCCGAGTCAGTCCCCGCTACGCCTAGACAGTACGGGATAAGCGCATTCACGCCCACACACGCCTGCAATTTCCCCTAATGAATAATTGACAATGGGTAATTAGCTACGCGGTGTGCCAGGGATTTGACAAGTCGGCCTGGATCGGAAACTCGGGCACAGGTCGGTGTCTGAGGCAATACAACCAATCAATTCATATGCTGTAAACATATTAGTATGTTGTTTTTTAAGACCTTTTAATATTGTTTTTAAGATCTGTGTCAGATGCAAAAAATTGGCAACAAAGTGTTTCATCAAACAAGGCACCACAGAGCGATCAGTGTACTTTTGATGGTTTGGTGCCCCTTTAGACCAGGTTTTTGTTGCCCATTATTGTACTTGGGCCTCAGCCCAAGTACATTTGTTTTCATTCCGTGGGAAAAAACTGTAAGGTATAACCATTTCTGGCTGAGACCAGGGAGGGCAAAATGTATTGGCTTCATCTTTCTTGGCATAATAAATGGCGTAATGATGTTAACTGAATGGAAGTGCTGCTCTCAGCCAGTCTTGAATAAGTGATGTGAATATAAATGCTTCTCTATCTGAGTTTTTGCCACAAAATCTTCTGAATATAATCAAAATGTGCATCGAAATGCAACAATTAATGCACCCTCCGTTTACTAGGCGATGGCACGACCCTTGCTACACCCACTGGACGAGCCAAAGTGGGAGGGGTAATTTCGATTTGGTCGAACAGGAGGGCTCGAGACCAGAATTTAACATTTAAACTTGAAACATGTTTAATCACTGACAAGATGTGGATTAGTGTTAATCAAAGAGAAAGTTTGAAAAGGAAAGGTTTTATATCCCGGACACAATGAAAAACATTACGACTGGAAACTGTACCCCCGGTTGAGAATAGTAACGCCCACAGCGATGGAGAACACTTATCCTTGAGCTGAGAAAACCAGACCATCATTTCGAAATAGAGCTGCAGATTCGAGAAGCTCGTTAAAAATAGCTAGGTACACCCCATAAGGGGTGGTTTCGAGTCTTGAGGGCAAATTTCGCCTCCTTCATTTAAAATCGTACGTTTGTTTTTCCAGGGGAACACATCATTTGACACAAAATTTGCATGAAAAGGGGTCGCCAGTAAGCACGTGGTCAAATCTGGCATAAGAAACAATATGAAATGTTGGGTAAAGCCAGTCCAAAATAAACTGATTTGAACTTTTATGTTTTGTAATTTATACCACTGCAGTAACATGACTTTTTTTTGACAACATCACACAATGTAATACGTTTTGAAACTGAATACTCCGACGTATTCTGTGTCCCCTTTGCTAAAAAATACGGTATGCCGATTACCATGTAAGGAGATGATGACGTCAAGACAGATTTGTAGTGCGTTTGGTCTTGGATGGTGCATGGTGCACGAAGTTTTGTCGAGGTAGCTTGTGTATTTATTTCCTAAATGAGAGATATTAGGGTCGATCTAAAGGCCGAAAATGTTATGATACTCTAAGCGAGCTGAACTCCAATGCGAATGGTTGGATAATTTGGAGGATGTCTAGACTGATCTCGTCTCATTTATTTGGCGGTCAGTATTGAATTTCAACTGCGTCACAAGTTTGTGTCGAACGGTCAACGAACGATATTTTAGAAATCTGGAGACATGGCACATCGCAGTTTTATTTTAGTATTTTATATTTTACAAAAGATGTAAGAAGCAATGATTTTGTTGAAAATTCTGAAAAAATATAGGAAGATTTGATCGCGAACACATTTTCACTTGGGGGTCAACTAGCCCTGCGTACGATGCTGTGTGTTCCGCTACAGCTAACCGCCCCGCTCACCACAGCCCTGCAAAGACCCGTACGTTGGGTCGGTGACTTCAAATCCATTTTGGGACTTGACGTAAAAAGCCAAATTACTGCCGAAATTCAGCGTTCTTGGGCCCAAGTCGTATCCCAGCCTACCTCAGCTACTCGATCGCTTCCAAAAATGACAGTCTTTTATTCACTTCTCGTAAATAACCGTCGATGTCGGCAACTCTCTCGCTGGCCCTGCGTACGATGCTGTGTGTTAGCTGTAGCACATAGCATCGTACGCAGGGCTAGGGGTCAACATGGGGTCGCAGCCATGTTGCCTCAAAACTTATTTCTGTCTGCACTCAAAACTCAAAAATGTCGCATATGAACCTGAAAAATCGATGTAATTTTGTCAAACTTCGGCGAAATTCAGCCTATAGACAAAATTTCATCTAGGTAAGGTAAATTTACTGAAATTTGATCGACAAATAATCCTGAGCTTTGAACGTGACAGCTCGCCTTCTCCGGGAAGTCATGCATCCGGCCACAGTCGCTCGAGAGCTATTCAGCTCTGGGACTATTCGCCCCATAGACGAGTATACAGAAGCGAGAAATACCTCGCTTCTGTATACTCGTCTATGGGGCGAATAGTCCCAGAGCTGAATAGCTCTCGAGCGACTGTGATCCGGCCAGCTGCCCATATGGCCGGGTGCATGAGATTGTTTTTCAAGCGACGGCGGCAGACCGTACGGGGCTCTGGATATGAACCTACCGCCGGTGTAGCTGTAATAACTGTTGCGTTGTTTTTAATCACCACGGACGAAGTCCGAGGGGACTTTTAATATAGGTTGGTCATGTCCGTGCGTCCGTCCGTCCGTTCACGCCTACAGTACCCAACCCCATACAGATGCACGTCGATTTGTTTCACAATGCTATCAAATTTGGCCGTGTTAGAGGACTTTTTAGTTTACACCTCCATAGACTCCCATGTATAAGGCAGTTCTCCATAGACTCGCATGTATGATGCCAAGAAAAATAAAATTTAGTTTCTCATCGTATTCATATTGCCTAAAGGATGCAGTGACACAGTTTTTTTGTCCCCACGGATAAAGTCCAGGGGGCTTATAGATTGCTCATATCCGTCAGTGAGTGCATCAGTGAGTCATCGGTTCACGCAGATATCTCAGACATTTTGACAAAAATATCATGTGACCTTGGTGACCTTTGACCTCAAATATACATTATTGTCCATGACTCAGTAACCACAAGTGCTAAACCTTTCATATTTGGTATGATGGGACACCTTATGATGCCACATATTGTACTCCATTAATTATGTGCATATCTAATTATGAGCGAGCCAATAGAGCAAGAGGTCTGATTTCTGGTATATAGGGATAAGTTAACAATATAATTTGTTTGACAAAACTTCACGTGACCTCAATGACCTTTGACCTCAAATATACATATTTGTCCACAACTCAGTAACCACAAGTGCTACACCCTTCATATTTGGTATGAAAGGACACCTTATGACACCATATATTGTACCTCATTAATTATGTGCATATCTTATTTTGAGCGAGCCAATAGAGCTAGAGGTCTGATTTTTGGTATATAGGAATAACTTAGCAATACAATTATTATGACAAAATGTGACGTGACCTCGATGACCTTTGACCTCAAATATATATATTTGTCCACAACTCAGTAACCACAAGTGCTACACCCTTCATAAATGGTATGATGGGACACCTTATGACACCACATATTGTACCTCATTAATTATGCACATATCTAATTCTGAGCAAGCCAATAGAGCTGGATGTCCGATTTTTGGTATATAGGGATAACTATAGGGTAGAAATCTAAATATGCCCATCTAAATATTAGACATCTACCATCGAGAACAAAAGAAATTTGCTGTAATTTGAATATTTAAGGAGTTTAAGCAATTCCCGCTATAAATAAAGAACCCTGCCTCAAACTCCACAAAAGTTGCTAGACATATTTTGCCGTTGTCATGCCATTGCTCGTTTAATAATCAGTTAATCAAATGCCTCATTGACAGGAGGAAATTCAAGACCATATTTGAATAGTAGTATATATTGTCCTCAAAATTACTCTATCACGGCCCAAGTACTCATTGCCTTCAGCAATACTGCCTTGTTATTATTAAATTCACTGTGGTTCTAAATTAAAACAACTGTAAAAAGAAAACGATTTAAATAAGTGAGAGCTGGTAGAAATGAACAAGATCGTGAAATTACAGAATCAATATTTGTTGAGTGACTGAGGTGTGATCAATGGATGGATAATTGCGTCGGAATTCAGCTGACGACTAGTAGTTATGTATTTATATATTTATGACGAGTAGTTATTTATAACAGCATGCTGCCTATGCTGTGTCGGTGTGTGGTTGAAAGCGCGGAAAACCTTGAAATATCCATTTCATGTATAGCCTAAATCACACACGATCGAGCGTAATAGGGCTTATCATTTTGATGTTGTCGGTAAATTCTGGCAGACGCAATCGTCTGCCAAACAAAGATAAGAGGTTAGGCATTAAAGCATTTTCATTATTGCACTGTAAAACAACTTGAACTTTGTCAGACGATGTTTGATGCGTTTGCAAATGGGATGCCCAGGAGAAATGAAAGAGGCAGAAGTGCGAAACACTGCATTGTAGGAATTTTGCATTTCAATCCCATGTTCTTTCGCAAAGTGCCCCCATTCACGATGCCGTGCAAGGACTCGGCCGGGGTCGTTATAGGGCATGGGCAAAACGTAAATGAACGCAGTTGGAGAGAACATGAGATTGAAATGCAAAATGCCAACTGCGTTCATTCACGCTTTTCTCATTGATACGACTCGGCTCACGTTCCATATACGATACCGGGAGTAAAGAAAACAATATAGCAAACGGAGATCGAAGACGTCGGCATTTTTTCCATAAAATTTGGAAAAAGCTATGAATCCTCTCGAGTTCGATAAAAAGTGAGTTTGCAATTTTAGAAACTTCCAAAGTTTCGCAAAATTACATTGAGACATATTGGATGTGAGGTTACTAGCCGTTCATATTTCTCAATAAAAATGCGGACCAAAACATACCTAGAAATATCCTAGCTTCTGCTATCGAACCGATTCAAATCGTGGAGAAATAATCTCTATTGTCTGTGTTGATATTGAATGAAAAATATTATATTTATGTTTGCCAATCCTGTTTGATTGGCGTAAGCAGGGAGGTAGCTTGCCACCACGTTTGCTTATTAGTCTTAGAAAAGAATTGTCGACAGTTTTTAATGTTTTTTCTAGGCACTCATGTATGCACTGTAAGATATACTATGGGGTACTGATGACTGATTTGAAATATCTCATGATAGGAATTTCTGAACATTGTTAGGAGTAATGAAAACACACTAGGCTTGGGAGCAAAGGCAGAAGACATTTGGTCAAAGTTTACAACAAGTCCTAGCTCAACCCTCTCATGGTCAATTCAAACTTAAACATTCTTTATTGTTTAAGTATTGATCAAGTTTATCACTATCAGTCACATACATGGAGATAATCGTTTTCAGCTCCATGGTACGTTGCTCTGAATGCAGACTAGTCTTCCTTCACTTAAACACTGAGTAACCGGCGAGTTGAATTCACAAACGTAACAATTAACTAAATTTAGTTTCACAATTAAGAAAATTCTGTTATTTTAGTGCACATCCCCATAGGGAAAAGGGATTAAAAATCCGCGACCTCTTTCTCTTTTATTTAAATATATGAAACGTTTCCATTTCTGACTGTTGTACTTTACATTTCTAATTTACAACGACTGTCTTATTATTTTTATGTACATGCACAACGAGACTTAAGAAGCAATCTGCTCTCCCATACACAATATCAAGAGCTAGCTACCCAGCTTCTGCGAATGAGAACAGCATTACTATAATCCTTGACAATGCTTTACTCTTTGTAGAATATCGTTATTGACAATTATATGTCGATGGTTACTTTACAAAATATAAGTCAAACATATGCCCATAGATCATTCCGCAATATTGGGGAAGAGCACTGACAGGTAAACTGTATACTAGTAAAAGTTAGAAGCAAACGTAGTTCAGCTCTTATTCTCTGCAACTCTGTGCTTACATACCCTCTGTAGGTATTTCTTCTGTACTACTCTCATCAATTGTCGTGCTTTCATCAGTTGGTTCTGCAGAGGAGACCTCGCTTGGTAGAGCAGAAGAGGTTCCAGTGTCGGTTGTTCCAGGTAATACCCCATCGGTAGATGATGAAATTACTACATAATCTGTTGTGTAGTCACTTGTCGATGGTATTGTTGCTGTTGTAGTAGTTCCTGTTAACATGGCAAATGAATCAAATTATCGTAAATGCAAGACAAACATGGACACACAGATCATTCCGCAATATTAGCAAACAGCACTGGCAGGTAATCTGTTTAGTGGTAAAAGTTAGAAACAAACGCAGTTCGACTGTTACTTGGTAGCGCAGAAGAAGTTCTTGTGTCAGTGGTTCAAGGTTGTTCCCCAACGCTGGTTGTTGAAGGTACTTCATAATCTGTTGTAAGATCACTTGTCGATGATATTGTTGGTGATACAACACTGCCACTGGAACCTCTTCTACTCTACTAAGTAAAGGCTCATCTAGAGAGCAAACTGATGTGAGCCCGACAAGTTACGAAAGCAGTACAGGAAAAATATCTACAGAGAGTATGTAAATATAGTGTATTGATTATCACAAAATAGATACCGTCGATTCATGTTAGTACAGTCAATGGCTACCTTTCTTTAGCCAGTTGTTAACCCATATATCGAAACACTATACCCTAAAGCAACGCTCAAAACGACAGCATTGCTTGTTAATCGTCTTCTCTAGTAGAATTTCCTATTCCACGTAGAGTGAAACATGCGTGATCTGGATGGGTCCACAACAAGCAAAGGACTCGATTCGTGTTGACACTGAAAGCGTAGTGGCAAATTCACACCCGATTTTATCTCGGCACAGAATTTCCATTTCCGTAGTAAAATGGCTTGTAGCAGAATGAAAGAGGAGTCAGGCATTTAATCATGGATAATTTTCCGAACATTTTCAAGTTTGTTAATAAACGGGACAAGTAATGGTTTAATTGTGTGCGTTTAGGTGGTTTATGCAAACAATTAAAAGTTAGATCAGAATTCTAAAACTTGTTGACTTATTAAATTATATACAACACAGAAAATTGTATGTTAACTAAGTTACATCAGGACTGAGCCCATAAGCTCGCGCGGCCATGCAATTTCAATAAAGTAAGTTTACTGTTTGCAGTAGATGGGCTTGGATAAAGATATTTAAAGATACTGCTCTTCGCTACAGTTGTTGATAGGGGCAAGTTCGCTGAGCTGAGACCGACCACACTATATAGAGGGACCGTGTCTGTTCCTAGCGCAGCATTGTACTTTGTGTCACAGCGGTGACCCGAGCAGTGACCCTTGACAAAAGACGGCTGCGAGCAGTGAGCGCCTCTGGTTCCCTGACCCATTTTCCCCGGTAGAGGGCGTGGGGAAATATAGGGTCAGGTACCGGCAAATGTAAACATGGACGCTATTGGGTTAAAATAAAACAAGCTGTGATTGGATGAAAGTAACACTTGTAACTTTTTCTCATGTTTCTTGGGTTTCGCACTTTCAGGCTCACTTGACACCAACTTCTTGTTTGTACCACAAAGCCGTGGAGGTAGAAAGAAAGACTTTTACCTCCATGATTTAGCCACTGTGATTTAGCACTCTTGATACTTTTAGAACGTCTACATGATGCCTGGCATTTTTCACGAAATTCGGACACCATTCTATCCATCGAAATCAATCGTCGTTCACAGTTCCAACAAAGTTTGCTTTCAATTAGCTGTGATATCGCAGCAGTACCTGTGGCGTGTATCGAACGTGCTCGGGTCATTTGGGTCACGCCACAGTCGGCGATGACCTCAATGACCCTAGCGCGTTCAGGCTCACTTGACACCAACTTCTTGTTTGTACCACAAGCCGTGGAGGTAGAAAGAAAGACTTTTTACCTCCATGATTTAGCCACTGTGATTTAGCACTCTTGATACTTTTAGAACGTCTACATGATGCCTGGCATTTTCACGAAATTCGGACACCATTCTATCCATCGAAATCAATCGTCGTTCACAGTTCCAACAAAGTTTGCTTTCAATTAGCTGTGATATCGCAGCAGTACCTGTGGCGTGTATCGAACGTGCTCGGGTCATTTGGGTCACGCCACAGTCGGCGATGACCTCAATGACCCTAGCGCGTTCGATACACGCCATATCACAGCCAGCCTTCAATCACCTCTATTTCCCCTTACTTCTGGATTAATCCTTTCAGTTTATGTTCCCGTCTCGTGTGCCAATGTTTTGGTTCGGATACCAGTGTTCGAACATAATTCTGATCCAGTCGAATTTTGACCAGCGTTTTCATGGTAGCAGCCATATTTGTTGTAGCATGTCCTGTTAGGTGACTAACCTCCGCCATCTTGAACAAAATTCTGTTCAAGATGGCTACCCGGTACCTGACCCTATATTTCCCCTAACCCTCTACCGGGTAAAATGGGTCAGGGAACCAGACTAGCGAGCAGTGAGCAGTGAGCGCCTGGCTGATTCTATCGAACTGTGCTATATGTTTTATCCCAAACGAAAATAGATGGATGCTTTTTTCAGTTATATTCATTTTTTAAGGTAATTTAGTAGTTTTTAACATGATTGCTTGCCAATCTTGCTCAAAATAATAGAAACTATTGAAGATGGGCAGTGTCGTACGATGACGCAATCACAAGAATCATGGGATTGCAATGGCACAAATTCTGCCCCATATTGGATTTTCAAACAATTCCAATTCCATTTTTAAAATTATTTTCCTGGACCAACACACAATTTGACTTGGAATTTCAATTCTATCATCACTAAATGTACTATCAGGTTTGCATATTGCATTCTTATTGGTCACTTGGTTCGGTGGCCATTATGGATTTCACAAAAATAGACCATTTAAGCTCAAATTTTGCACATATTGTCATCAGTGCAAGTACTTTCAACCATAGCACCCGCTAGGGCCCCGGCAAAGCTGCTTGCAGCTTAATTATAAATGTTCTTGCTCAGCTAAAATATGCCTGAAATATGAACTAAAATCTTTGGAGTACCTACACTGAGAAATGTATAAAGTAAGAATTTCATTTAAAAAGGTTTTTAGAATAGTGTTGGATATTAGACACCTATTGAGTATTTCAGAAACCTTTGTCAGTCATTGCATCATGACATTCAACGTAAAGTACGGATGGCCCTTTTTAATTTGTACTTTTGTTTGATGGATAGCAAAACTAATCTGATCGAAGCAGCTTTATCCTTTGATTCGACACAACAAGTTTTGGTGCAAGATTTTTTCAGACTGCTTTTAAACTTTCTGTATTTGTTCTATGTAAAGAATATTCTAGCTTTTTCAATTTGTTGTTGAGTATGTTTTGTGTCTTAATTCTTTGTTTTCTGTGTTTTTATGAGCAAGTTCTCGAATTAAAGAATAAATTAAAATAAAGATATTTTTCAATTTATTTCCTCCTTTATAAGCATTGAAATGTGTTTTTTATCACAAGCTAGGAGTAGTTGGCAATGGTTTGCCAATTGTACTTGCATATTACTGTTAAGGTTGGACTCTCATATTACTATAATTCTCTTCGGCTCTACAAGTTGGGGGTCATTTTAAAACTCGTCAACTCGAAGGAAAAACTTTTACAGTATTAGTTTTTCGAAAATCCCAAATTTAATTTTGCCCATTTATATAACACGGGGATGGCCGCCATTTTGAATTTCAAATTTAGCAAAATGTTGGGTAATTTGTTTCGCTAGTTCCGAATTTTCCACGGTGACTCCCAATGTTTATTGTTGATTTGGTAACAGAACAGTTCAGAGTTTCAATCACGATAGTATGAGCAAAAGTTTAAGTCTTTCACTTTCGAGGCGCATATTACCTTTAATTAACCAAGAATCGTAGTACAAAAAGGGACAAGATAAAATTCAAACATTTCAAGTGTTCAAGGAAATATGATGAACGCTCCTGGGGTCCTAATAACACACACTATCGTCTCTTAAAGTTGACAAAAGACATCGTTTACACTGAAGCGTTTATGAAAAAAATAAAAGAAGTGAGACAAATCTCCTCGGGTGCGGCTCCCTCGTCCTTTCAGAAACTCTAAGCCATAGGGTCACGCTTTGTCAATTTCAACTGTTGCCTCGTTTTAGTCTCATATCCGGGTTCAAGAAGACAACGAATACTGTTAAGTGCTCAATGAGGGCATTCGCCACGGTCGACATGGTTTCATCGCCGCCTGGGTATTGTCCAACTAATTCTGGTGATAGCGTCAAGTATTGTTGACAACGCAAGCCGCACAATTTACAATGAAGTGCAATAAAAAAAAATGCGGCACCTGCCTTTTAGAGGAAAAGAACCAACACGTACGTGACTTATGATGTATGTAAACCTTAACGGGTTTTTTTTTCTGGCACTTGCCAATTCCAACTTATCCGTATTCAACCGTGGAGCGTAGCAGCGTATACTCAATCAAGGTCACACAAAAATCTCAGTGATCTTGTTTTAATACTCTGGAATGCATAATTAAAGCAATCAGACATAAATTCTCTGAAAACAGGATTTTTACAGGAAAGGCAAAGTAAACATCATCAGGAACCGAAAAAGGATGAAACTTACATATTTTTAATTCATGAGTAGGAAATTACAGATGCGAAAAAGAGTACATTCTCTTATATTTAGAGTATCTGAAACAAAAATATCAAGGGAGCTTGACAACTAATTACCGTTTGTTAATCTTTCAAGGTCAACGCGTACCTAAAGGTATTTGCATTTTCGCATATGTTACTCCACTTCATTGTCAACTTCGAGGAAATTGTGCGATATAGATAACTTTCGTTATCTTAATGTCCGACAGTGAATCCAGACGTGACGTGAATTTTACATAAGGTTAGGTCAACCACTGTTAATTTATACATAAAAACAAAATCTATTGTAAATCAAAAGGGGGCATTGACATGATTCTTTGCGACTTTGCTATAAGTTGAAATTTAAGTTTAATTATTTTTTCAAAAGCAATGTTTCAGGTACGCATGAAAAGACATGCACCTGTAGACACTAACAAACGTATTTTGAAGGCGGTTAAAGTGTCATACGCAATATATAAATGATATGGTCATAATCAAATGTCCCCATATAGGTTCTTGCTTTCCGTATCTTCGGATGTCCAGTACGTTGTACTCGCTGAATTTGGTGATTCTGACGGACTATCACTTTTCAAACTCCTATTATATGTCAGTGTGGCAATGGACAGTCTCTTCTGCCATTTCTTTCCATCAATCAATCAAGACACTACAATCTAGCAAATTCTTAATATTACCTTCAACAATCGACGACGACTTAATTATATCATACCAAGCATCCTCGCGTATCATCGAACTTTTCGAGTGCAAACTTAACTTTTCATCGTAAAATAAACGAATATGTTTATCTACGGGGACTACAGGGGCACTCTTAGATGATGAAAATCTTTTGAAAGCCCAATAAAGTTACCTAACCTGTCATGCGACCAGAGTAATTCTCATACCTAAATCTTAGTCAAAATATAGTATTTTACGTTCAAAGAAATCAGGAATAGACCACTCTAACATTGAATCAATTTTATCATTCTAGATGGCATCACACAGGCTGGCTGAACTGAGTAAGTGAAAGACGAACATACTAACATAGGCTTCATGAGTAAAAATGTATGAAGTTCTTAATAAAATTGGATATAATAATCTTATTGTATACAATTTTCGATGAATTCGTGATAGCACAGAAATGGTGTTAATTCTAATTAGTTTTATGATAACATTATTTTTTCGTCTCTTATGCATGTAGTTTCGTTTAAATCATTATTGTTAAACCATGGCAAGAAGTGAGGCAATATATCAAAAGGGTGTGTCCACATCGTCTTTTCAGTAACTCTTAGTCGTAAAGACATGCTTTGTCAAGATTTCATTTCAGCTGTGTTTTCTTCTTGGGTCAGCTTTCAAATGGAATTTGGATTTTGTTGTGTATTGGCCGCCTTTGTTAAGTGCCCAGTATTTTATGAAATAGAAACCTCAGAACTCAGAAGGGAATGTTCTTACCGACACTGTACTTGCATTTTCGAGTCGTTTTCCTCGCATACTGACTTGTGTTTGTAAATTTTATTTCTGTCTTGGGCAGTGGCTAATTGTGACATAAACCTGGGTTCAACCACGCTGTTTTCATAAAGATAGTCGAAAATCGAATAAATGTGTTGTCAATGAAAAAACTAAATGCTTCTTAATTTTCAAAAGATGAAAAAAATTATAGACTGAGGCTTCCCTTGGATATAAACTCAACGTTTACATTATATGATGGGATTTAAGCTTCAAGTGAACTGCACGTTCAGCTTCTTTCGGGCATTCGTACTTTCAAAATTTTCAATTTGTCGCGCTTGATTTTCGCATGTTAAACTTATGTTTTCGTTCCAAAAGAGGTGAGGCGGTGAAACTACAAACACTAATCAACTTTGTAAGTGCATTTTCTTTATGCGGAGTCAGTGATAAATAAGATACTTAATGTCGTCATAAATGTTTACTTTTTTATAAATCACTACATGCTTAACGCTATACACGTTCTTCTGATCTGTGGCAGGTCTGCAAAAAATACAAAATAGATTGGCTGTACACACCGCATCCAAGTCGCATTCCAGCACGCGCATGACCTATCCATGCAGAGTTCCGATGCACACTGTTCACAGCGTCTGTGAGTTTTCAGTCACCAGGACATTGCACCTTTCATATCGCGCAATCACAGATGGGTATTGACACTCGAAGAATGGTTAACAAACGGAGCGTGGCGGAATTTCTACGGAACGCAAAGTGAAAGGAAACATTGTGGTGTTGGGTTTTGGGTATCTGAGTCACTCATAGATGGATTGTGAGTTATCTCACGCACTGAGTTGAACCATTGTATAAGGAAAGTTTTATCACAAAGAAAGAAGTGTGAGACAACGATTGGAAAGTTCTATTTTCTCATTGATTGTATGAGACTCTGCCCAATTCTTATCACAACCACGTGCTTTGTTTTTCTCAGCAACCGAACTGAAGCGCTTGGTGAATTGTATCCCGAAGTGACAATAAATATAACAGCCACGGTTGGATAAGGCTATATTGTTGAGACTACAAATTCTCACCATTCATGGGTGAAACTTAAAAGTACCACTAATTAATGTTGCTTATTCATCCCTGTCAGCAGGATGGAAAACAATTTTCACCACTGGCTACGGAATATCATTCTTCGCGGAGTTTATTTCGTTAGAAATACAACAGAATTAGTCAGCCATACATTTTTCAACGAATTTCCCTCGCGACTTTTTGCTACGTATTACATCCGCATATTTTCTTAATAAAGAAACGCATACCAGCGTGCTTCACTGTGTAACTGAACAATAAGAATACTTATAGAAATCTACTAACAAGCTATTTGTGCTGATTTTTCATTTTTTCAGAAAACTATTCAAAACTAGGTTTAGCATTGCCGTCGAACAACGTTTACTCTCTCATGTTATTAAAAGTTAATAACGAAAAGAGGCACAGGGGAAAGAAAAAAGCTGATTGATTGTACGGTAAGTTATACTAAGCTTGGTTTGGGTGTTTGTTTTGTCTGTCTTCATTCCCATAAATGTAAAATAAAGTCATATACTCGGTGCAAAATGATAAGTATAGGATACATTTGAATTCTTTTCTTATTTCTCTAAGAAAGGATAACAACTACGATTGGCTCGGTCACTTTTGGTACAAAATTGCTAAATTCTTTCAATATTAAGCAAATCAGTGTCTAGGCAGTAACGAACGACTTGTGTATGACAACCCCACAATAATTATATAAATTAGAAAAAATTGTAATTAAAAGGTAAATTTGAAAACTTTCATCGAAAGACCTAGACTTACTTTGAAAACCCCAGGGAAAGCGCATCCCCGGAATTGATTGGCGCAGCCCAGAACTTGCATTTCCGAAGTAAATAAAATGAAATGCGAGAGGAGTGTAGGGACAATGAATGGAGAACATTCTTCACATTATTAAGTTAGTTTGGGTTTAATCGTGTACCTTTAGTTGGTTTGTGGAAATAAAAATATTGAATTTAAAACATTGTGGAATTTAAATCTAAGATTAGAAACAGCCGTGACAAGTAATATTATTGGTAAGTGATTTGAATAGTTGTATTGTTTCTATCAACTTTTGTTTTAAAGTCCCTCCTATAATGATGATTACAGTGAATTTCAAAATAGCTTTGAATTACAACGTGCTTGGGTTATTAGAAAAGCGTTTCCGGCGATAGCGAATAACGTCAACTGCATTCATTACAAACGTTCTGCTGTGACAATTTAACCGACGACGTCCACTATTCTCACGCACAGAACAAGTTCAATGTAGGAAATACCAAGTGTTGTCAGTGTGTGAAACTCACACAAAATCTCTACTGGCCAAGCGGGCCAGCAACTTTAGAAAATCACTGGTTCATAAGAAAATCAACTGGTCCAATCCTCAAGTCAAATCCGAATTTAGTGCAGATTTTTACCCGCACTCAGTATAGGGGCCTAGCAAATGAAAAGACACCACTTCAACATCTGAACATCAAACTGATTTTGTGCCTTTTATTTCTTTTAAAGGAAAGCAAATGAAGATGACTATCAAAACCACAAGTTTGGGCAACTAAAAAGACTTATGTATTCAGTGAAAGGTTAAGTACAAACACATAAAACATTTCTATTTCTTGGAACATCCTCTAACAACAAGTATTTCTAACATTGAGAAAACGAGCATGAGCGTGGGCTTGAAATATGTGCCATCACGAAAAAGCTAAGCGTCCAGAACTCCGATCAGGGATGAGTACAAACACCGAATCACACACAAATGGAGTCATTACAACAGTTGACTATTTCAAAAACGATTCTGGCTTCTCCTCTTTGAGGGAAGATGACCATCATCAAATCCAAGGAAAGGCGTACAAAAAACTAGGGCAATTGATGAAGAAAAAAAATACTGAAGTGTCGAAACCCATGTGAAAAGACGAATCACAAAAATGTAAACTTTACAGGTGACCAAGGCAAATGGCCATCAAGGTCGACAAATCACAATGATGGCGCAATTTTGTACAATGTTTAAATATCGGACATTTTACTTTCTAGTATCGAAGTTTGACGTCCAAAATATTTCTGTCATACATAAAAATCTATATATCGGGTCTTATATCGATACTAGACTTACAAGAATGACTTGCCTTCTGTTGCGGCAAGCCGGGTTTTCGACATTGCCGATATTTTATGCCAGGCTGATACCTATCGGCGATGTTGGGACTCTCATAATCGATACTAGACAATTCCAGAATGACTTGCCTCACGTATCGACACGCCGGATCTGTGAAATCACAGATGTAATACTTGATATTTATCGGAATACCGATACCATACAATGACTTGCCTTGTGTCTCTTGCGCACGGCTGTGGTGTCGGGGTTAAAAGCGTAAAGGCTAAAACCAGCCCGTAAAAGGCAGAAATGTTTTTTTCAATAACACTACAGCTATGGACCCACAGCTAATGTCGATACTGGTCAGCTCTAGACTTTTAAAGCGCGGGTAAATATCCAATGTATATCGGAGATTTTACCACCTCACAGATCTTGACAAGCCCGACTTCCTGAATCCGACCCTAACTTCGATACTTGTCAAATCGCGGGTGAATATTCGATGTATATCGGGGATTTAACTTGTACCTTGCAGATCTGGCCTCGCGGTCTGGCCAAGCCTGATTTCCGTGATCAACTCTACTAGACTTGTCTAAAACTGTGGGTAAATATCCTATATTGTATTGGAGATTTCACAACCTCACATATCTGACAAAAACAATTGTAAATTCGATACCGTGTTGTCTAGTAGTTGTAACTATCCGATGTCATATAAAAGTGCAAGATCGCGGTGCAGTGTCTTCGAATCTAGTTTACCTCGACACGGTCGATTCGCTGAACAATGACTCTTTTGTGACCACAACGAGATCTCGAACCGCACAAATGCTTAACAAATGGGGAGCATATTGAAGAGCGCCACCACTCTCGCGAGAAAACATGAGGTAAGATCTTTCGCCTAGGTGCAGTACCGATCATTTTGTTGAGTTTTTAATTGCGAATTTCACGTTTTGCAAATCTCTAGAAAGAATAAATTTTGTTTCTTTAAATAATTTTGTCAGGTATTTAGCTTAGCAAAACATTTGGGTAAACTTCTTTCCATATAGTAAAGTTACTGGTCTGGTATGAAAATAGCTGGTCTCGGGCCATCGGGTTATAGCGTGAATTTCGCACTTTGTTGTACCGACCTGTACACACTGTACCGAGAAAAAACCTATCGTTAGCGTTCTGTTCAGTTTCATATCGACGGGAAATGTGATAAAACAACATAAGAATGTTCAAACAGTCAGTGTACAGGTGAGTTTTTCAATGGGAGCGCGGCAGCACTGACGAAGTTGACTTGGCACAGTAAACGTCGTATTGGGTTAAATATTGTTGCAAATTTTATCGAGGTAGAACGTTTGTAATGAATGCAGGTAGCGTCATTTTCTATCACCAGGAACGTTTTTCTTATTACCAAAGCACGTTGTAATTCCAAGCTATTTTGAAATTCACTGTAAATTATAGTCATGTGGTTATCATAGAAGCTATATCTTTTAATTTACTTCCCTCTTTCAGCATTAAAATGTATTTTTATTATCAGCTAGCAAGCAGTTGGATTAAAGGTTTACCTAATGCGCTTTCATATCATTTTTAGAGTAACGCAGAATCGTAGCGCAAGAAGATAGTCGATAAAAATTGAACATTTTAAAAGTTGAAGAAAATGTTATAGACGCTCCTCGGGAGGCAATAACACAGTCTATCGTCTCTTACAGTTGACAAAAGACACAGCTTAAACTTTAACGATGGTAAAAACATAAAAGAATTGCGATAGTATCTCATTGGGTGCGGCTGTCTCGTCCTTTCAGTAAATCTAACCGATAAGGTTACGCTTTATTTGTCAATTTCTAATGCTGCTTCTTTGTTATTTTCCTGTAAAGAGTCAAAAAGACCGCGGATATTGTTAAGTGCTCAAAGAGGACATTCGCTACGGTCGAAACGGTTTCATCACTGCCCTTGTATTGGCCGACTCAATCTAGTGAAAGTGCCCAGTATTTTTCATGACAATATCAGCACAGCCCACAGGGAAGTGAAGTCACTACCCCTTTACCTGTGTTTCACAAGGGAAAAGCTTTCATGTACTTAACAGATGTAGGTAATCCATTATGATTTTTCGAGCACATGTTAATTGCACTGGAAAAGGGTGTATGAATCATCAGGACCCCAATTATCAGATTATGTAGCCATGAGTAGAAAATTACGGATGATTCAGTTGATCACGAATACATTTCCATTAATCAGAACACGTGTAAACTAAATATCAAGGGAGTTTGACAAATATTTACCGCTTGTATATCTTTAAAAGTGAACGCGTACATAGAGCTTATTGCACTTTTTCTGCTGCTCCACTTTGTATGTCAATTTCCATGATATTGAGCAATATTGATAGCCTAACGTTATCTAAATTTCCGTCAATGGGTGACGTGAATAGTACGGTTAGGTCAAATACTGTAAATTTATCTGTGATAACAACCCCTTTTGTTAATAAAAAGGGAGCACTGACACGATTCTTTGAGGCTGTAGGAAGAGCTAGAAAGACCTTGTCAAGTATGCTGCTGAAAAGTTAACTTCAATACCTTTTTCACGCTTGATGCCATCGGTTCGCTTGAAAAGAGGCCTACCTGTAGTCACTGGCTAACGTATTTTGAGTGATAGATTTACTGACTTGGTTCTGTATCTGCGAATGTCCCAAAGCTTTAGATGAATTTTGGGAATCTGACAGACTATCACTTTTCATTATCCACATGTATTATGTGCCACTGTTGTCAATTGACAGCCTCTTTTCGCAATTTATTTTTAAACCTTGTCAAGTATGCTGCCACTGAAGTGCCTACTGGAACTGTACCATTATTTTTAGTGGTGCTGACTGGTGTGAGGGGCTGTGTGAGACGACATGTTTGCCCTAGTTCAACTACGTACTAGTTCAATTAGTCGTATGTTCTGTCTTCTCAACACACAAATCCTACATGGAAATGGGTTATTTAAAGTCGTTGGAACTTACTTGTGTCCATGCGCATTGGAGAGATGCGTTTGCCTAAGTTGAACTACGTACTGTGGTACTACTCAATAAAGTTCAGCTACATTAACAAGTGCTGCTGTGATAGAATGTGTTAAGAAAGGTGGCGAAACGAAAAGGCATTATTCCATGCAAAAAGGGGTTCTGCTTGACTTAGCAAGGTTCCAAGACAAGAAATTAACCCTTTTAATCTCACAATTCTTTGGTGATTAGTAAGCTCAGAATCCCCGTTGAAAGCCTATGATATACGGGAACATTTTGGTAACCACAGTGTCACCATTGTGTACATAACTATCACGTGACAGGTAATTAGATAACCTTTCAAATATCGCTTTTCCCTACGTTTTGTCTCAATACTTCAAAATACCTGACTCAAACTTCTTGGAGTGCAAGCTTTCACAACGGCCTTTCAAATTTTGTCTCGGATTTTTTATATCTTGCTTGGTTTTTTTTGGAGTACAATTTTAAAGAAATCAACTAGCGTTAGTTTTACCGCTTTTTGATGTTTTCCTGGCATAAAAATCGTTTAAGAAGGTTTAAATAATTCTGAGACACGTTTTGGAAGATCCTAAGGACAGCTTGTACGCACACAAATTTCAGCCACATATCTCAAAGCATTGAAACAAAACGCGGGGAAAACAGATTATTGAAAGGTAATGCAAATTACATACCAATGTGATTGTTATGTAAACAACGGTGACACTGTAGTCACCAAAATGTTTCCCTATATCTAAGCTTTTTGAAAATATATAATTTACTAGGGTTCTGAGCTTAAAAATCACTAGAGAATTGTTAGTTTAAAAAGTTCAATTTCTTGTCTTGGAACCTTAAGGGTTGTTGAAGAATATGTGGGTTGCCAAAAGGCAAAGTATATTACAGAACAATAAAATTTGCGTGGAGTGAATATGTCTTTCACATCTTCGGAAATAAATGGCAATTCTTTTAATAGATTGTCAATGGTCTCTTGACCTTCAGCGATAGTGGTACTCTTGCATTATTGGAAAGAAACAACTGTCCTATGACCTTTTTACAGTTTTCCAATGAGAGATACTCTATTAAAACAACAACTACTACCACAAGCGCACTATTGCTAGTCTTACCCTTCCATTAGCAAGCGTATTCAGCCTCTCACAACCGTCGGCCACCCCTAACAAATAATGGTACACTCCGCTGGGTACATCTGTGGCACCATACTTGACAAGGTCCTTTCTTTCTTTCTTTCAATTAATTAAGACGCCAAAATTCTGGCCAAGTGTCGGTCAGGAAATCGTACCCTCCACAATCTCCGACGATTTATCCAGTTCCCTCGCTTATTCCAGACTACTACAAACTTTTCATCCATGATTACAATCTACAGTGACTACACGGGCACTCTGCGCTGTTGACAAACTACTGACAGCCCTATAAAGTGACCTAACCTGTCATACAACCAGAGTGATTCAAATTACCTAACTCGTTATTTATAAAAGTCAAGAGAAACTTGCAAAGACAATATGCATAAACAACAATTATATTGAATTGATTTTTTTTCATCGTAGCTGGCATCGCATAGGCTGGCTTATCTGAAGTAGGAGGCGAGAAAGACGAGTCATAGGCAACCGGTGTTAAAAGTTATAAAGTTCTTAATAAACATGGCAGTTTATCATCTTCTTGTATACTATGAGTTTAAAAACATCCAGAGAACTTGTAACGATTTTAAACTTTTGATGAATTTGAGTTATATATTCTGCCGTTTTTTTATTAGGTTATGATGCAGAAATTTTCCATCAATCAAAATCCATTTCACAGCATTACTTAATAACTTAATTTATAGCAATGTCGAATCATACATTTCAAAGCAATACACTCCTGCCATTCTTTGGCAACACTTTGCTAAATCTAGTTGCGTATTACATTGGCAAAGCAAGTATGGCTGAGTCGCACAAAAGGCCAGGATGGAACACTAAGGTATAATATACTGTTCCCAAGGTCGAGGTGACACACTGTATCGTCTCCAGTACATGCAGTACACAAAAGAATTGTAAACCACACCGATTGTAAAACCATGGCAAGAAGTGAAACAGTTTATCATGGGGGTGCGGCCCGTCTCGTCCTTTCAGTAACTTTAACTCGTAAAGCAATGCTTTGTCAATGTATAAATTCGCCTGTTTTTTGTTCCGGCGTCACCTTTCGTAGGGACGACGGAATTTTTTTGGTGCTTAAATAGAACATTAATAATTTCGTCGTGGTTCCACCTTTATAAAGTGTCCAATATTTTAAGAAAAAGAAATCTCAGAACTGAAAAAGGATGTTCTTACTGACATTGTACTCGCATCTGTCGACACATTTGCCTCATATTCTTACTTGTGTATGTAAATCTTATTTAAAGTTTCGGGCAGGGGCTATTTTGGTATAAACCCGAATTCAACCACGGAGCTTTTCATCAAGATAAATTGAATGAAGAGGTTAATGAACAGATAAACTATTCTTATTTTCATAAGATGAAAAAATGTATGAACAGCAGCTCTCTTGGAATGTAAACGTAAAATTTAAACTACATCGCCGGGAAGCTGCAGTTCAATGCAAACAGACTCAAAAGTCTCTGAAAACAAAATCTTCCCGGAAAAATGCAGCCTGCCTAATGATAATATATTATTTAAAGGTGGAGCCGTACATTTCGGCACTTGCAATTTCGTACGCTCTACACCTGTGGATGTATGTGGATGTTAGAATGTCCTGTGACATAACATCTATCGTTATCCTAATCTATGACGACTCTACATATTTGATGGGAGTGAATTTTAAGCGAATTTCACGTTCAACTCCTTTTATGCATTCATAAAGTCATGACATAATTACTTTTTTAGATTTGTCGCACTTGATTATCACATATTTAACTTTTGATATCGTTACAAAATTTTACACGTTACTTCTGGTCTACGGCAGATTTACAACAAAAATGCCAAGTAAATAGGCTGTACACACCGCACCCATGCTGCATTCCAACACGCATTGCAACGAAAGTGACCTATCGATGCACAGTACCAGCATGTACTATTCACAATGTCTGTGAGTTTTCAATCACCAGCACAACGCACCTATCATGTCGCGCAATCACAGCTGGGTATTGACACTCGAAGAATGGTTAACAAATGTAGCGTGGTCTGATTTCTACGGAAAGCAAAGTGAAAGGCGACATTGTGGCGTTGAGTTTGGGTATCTGACTAACCCACAGACGGATTGTGAGGCACTGAGTTGAACCATTGTATTAGGCAAGCTTTATCACAAAGGAAGAAGCAAGGGACTAGATCTATTTTCTCATCGATTGTGTGAGATTGTGTACTGTTATTCTTACCACTACCACGTGAGAATTTTTTCTCACCAACCGTAGTTCTTGGTGAAGTGTATGCCAGAGCGAGAACAAGTATAACAACTTGAATGCCTACTGCAGGTGGATAAGACATTCTCACAACTTGATGGTGAGACTTCAAATTCTCACAATTTATTGATTAGACTTAAAAGTCTCACTAGTCATTGTGGCTTATAGATACCGGTCAGCAGTGAAGCCGTAATAAATTATTGTCACCACTGACTGATTGAGTACCATTCTTCGCGGATTTTATTTTATTTGCAGGGCAACAGAGTACGTGAGCCATCTATTTTTCAACGAATTCCCCTCGTGACCTTTTGGTACACATAACAACCGAATGTGTTCTGATAAACACAGAATACATTAACGACTGTTTCAAAAGAGGTTAATTCACTGTAGAAAGAAACAACAAGAATACAGTTAAACATTTCTAAAAGGCTAGAACCTACTTGCGAGCTAGTTGTGACGATTCAACACCAACAACGCAGTTCAAACACGTATACAGGCTGACTAACAAGCTCCATACTCAGCATATCAACATGCTTTGAGACTGTGTTTGACATTAAACAAAATATTTTAAAATTTTATCAAAAGTAAGTATTACTGACACTTTAATTAAATGCTGTTATCAACATTTAAGGCACGGAGAATATAAAGCTTGTTGTCTTGTTGTTCCTTTCTACAGTACAATAAGTTATGCTAAGCTTGGTTGGGGTGTTTGTGTCTGTCATTATTCCGGTAAATGTAAAAGGTGGTCATACTTGGTGCAAAATGTTAAATCTAGAACTCAATTGGCAGCCCTTTATCAGAATTGCTAAATTTGTTCGACAGCAATTAAATCAATGTTTTCGCTTTAAATATTTGTGCATGGCAATCTCACGCCTGCCCCCTCCCCGAAAAATTATTTGGTCCAAAATGTATCGATTTTACCAGTCTTACATACCCTTGTACTTTTCACTTCTATTGGGTAACAAGTTGGAACATTTGTTGGTGATAAATGCTTTACAATATCGTTCTCCCGGAAGCGACATTCGTGTACCTAAATACAACTCAAATTGAAATCTTCATGACTTGTTTATCATTCGAGCTTCGTCGCACAAAATTCCGGCACCGACGATGCCTGGCGTTATCACATTGCACCACTTGTCAGAAATGGAAGTAATGCAATGACACGTGACAAACGTTTCTCTCTCGCTGATTTTGGGTAACGATATGCCTTTCATTTCATTGGATTCAAGCGACAACATGAATCCAACTTTAAAGATTACATTGAAGAAGCCTTTTTGAACAGATAACCTGTCCCTACTGTTTTGTTTACGATGATCAGCACTGAAAATGTCATCGACATTAGAACACAGAAACCCAATCAATACCAAATGTTACACATCCGGACTAACGCGACCTTCTGGTGACGTCTCAGGGCCAGAGTACAGGCAGAAATTTTCAGATGCATTCGTGCATGCAATGTAAAAATACCAACTAAACACAGGCTGTGTCGCCATTCGATGAAGTCAAAATAAACGACATTGCAAAGGAGTAAATAGTAACGTAGCTTGTCGGGGAGACAAATTATTCAATGGGGGAAACGCATTCCAGACATAAATAAACAGTTTAAAATACGTTCTGCAAATTTAAAATACAAGTAACAAAAAGCTCTTTCATCAAAAATATCCTCACAAGCAAAACGGATGAAACGTTGGTGGTACAGCTATGATATTCAGGACGAACGATCAAAGAAATTTCCAAATTTCCAAATGAAAAACACATGACCGAACACAAAGTCAATCAGATGCAAACGTAGACATTCTGGTTAGTAACATAAAAAAAATACGGTCTATGAATAAATACAACTCCGCCATTATATATATTTCGAGTCTCTTGAAGGAAATTACTGTATTGAAACGTAACACAAAGGAATTACTGTTGGCTTAGAGACGCAAAGCTTTAACAACTGCTCGCATTTGGAAGAATATAGTCGTTAGAAATTAGACGATATCACACTTTTCTACACACAAAGCAAAGTTCAAAGCGACAGATGCATCGGTTAAAAGATAAGTGAGTTGAAAATCTACATGCGTGCATGCATGCAAACATACATACATACATACATACATACATACATACATACATACATACATACATACATACATACATACATACATACATACATACATACATACATACATACATACATACATACATACATACATACATGTATATGCATGTATTCATGCATGCATACAGACAGACAGACAGACAGACAGACAGACAGACAGACAGACAGACTGAAAGAAGAAAGTCATACTGACAGAAATACTTAAAGGTATATTCTAGATTAATACCTGGAGATAATGGAAGCTAATTTTTTCATCTGAATGAGTTTACAAAAGAATTAAAATCAATTTGAATTTGCAATTGAAGGGTCTTCTCAACTGCGCTCGAAGATGGTACGGGAGTATAGGACTAATGTAATCATTGTATCGAAGGTACGTTTGATGAAACTTAAAACATTTTTGTCATAGTGTACATCGAAACCTGTAAATACTACAGCTATGTTGACGTTTTTTCGTCTCGACATCGTGCGTTAAAGACATCGTTCGTAGTCCCCCCTCCCCTCTTAATGTCGATAAATTTTCAACGTCAATTTATTCTTCCCTAAAGTTATGACTCTGCTTAGTGACAAGCTTCGTATTTTTTCATTTGGTAGTAATAGAGTGGAAATGCTTTCAAAAATTGCAACGGTTTATTAAGCATTCATACCTTTCACTTTTAACTGTAAATTACCATAAGCAGAGTTGAAAAAAATTTGGACTTTATCCATGGTTGCTATGGTAACAATTTTACCGTGAAGGGTTTTAAACCCGTTTAAATGATAAACTTCGGTGACCGATTCAAAATGATTCCACGAAACTTATTCCTTCAATGAGAATGGACTAGACTAAGAATTTAGATTTCTAACAACCTGTTGTCGCTAAACACCGAACGGCCTATCTAGACCTGAAGCGTAAATCTAGTGATCATACTGGAAGGACACTGGACTTTGACTTGGGGTGTTGCCCACAAAGGGAAGTTCGAGTAGTACCTTGTTGCAACACGAATGAGACCTAGTGACACCGAACGCCATCGCCACCTCACCAAATTGTCTTAGTCTAGTTGTTTTGAACCTTCTCAAGAGCTCTTTAGTTAAGACGGATTCTTTACAGCTCAACGGAGGTGCAAAGTTTTGTTTTTTTTCATGTAAATATTATTAATTTGGGACAACGAGTTTGATTTGCATATTCAGAAAACAACGTGTTGTGGGACATAAATTGATAATTGTCAGCTTTCAGGAGTCAACAAGTAGGATCATTTCTGGAGATATGATTCAAGGCGTTACCGGATCAGACTACAGGGTGTTTGCTTAATGTTTGATCTTGTATCCTGGTAGATCACACAGTAGTACTATGCACATAGTCATAGTTAGTTGGACAATGACTTACCTGATCCGTACGGCCTGCTCAGCAAAACCGTGATGCCAAAGATCAATTGAATAGCTCCCGAGGGTGCCATAATGACACTACACCGTTGAAAGTTTCGCGAAATATCCTGTTGGTATACTTTTCAACATTTGGTCCAGACAATCTAGGCAGATTTGTCTAAAATTTTACACCACACCCAAATTGAATGAGGCGCAAATGCGCGCAATCTGACTCGAATGCGCGACTGCTGTCCTCAATGACCCGTCTCAAATGATCCCAACAAAGATTTGAATGTCGAGGTTGCCTTTTGTTACTTTGTTTGAACAATTCAATAGCGTCGCTTTCGTCGAATACTCGAAGAAAGCGAAAGCGTTGTGGAGCACAAACGGTGATACTTGTACTGCGCACGCTCAATGTGCCAATAATTGCCAAGAATCTAATATCAAACTTTCATCCCCGTAGAAAATATGACTAAAATAATTGGATATTTTGGTCTAAATGCTAAAGGATTACTCGAAAGACTACAATTTGATATTTTGTTACATGCATGCAATATGTAATGTATTGCATGAGCACTAATGGATGATATTTCGTTCAAAGTAATCGGTAATAATGACATAATACGAGGTTTCGAATGAGGCTACAACCAAATGTCTGCTACAGTCCTTTACGTGTATAAATGTCTTAAAGCAAACTTCTGCGTCCCTCCAATAAGGGAAAACTACATTGTTGATAAGTTTGATATTTGTCTTCCGGTGTTTTATTTCGTCATTAAAGAGGCAAGTAGCTGTACCATATTTTTAATGTTCATTTCAAGTTATGCTCTTTGAAGTAAAAAACACAAAACTTTAAAACTATATAAAAAAGGAAAAATTAAGCAAAAGGAATGCGTTGAAAGAGTGATTGTACCATTGAAACAGATTTTCAGACTCCAAGTCGTCAACGACTTTACAAATAGTGTGTACACCGTCCGCCTGTCTTATCAATAAATTTGCTTTACTAAACATGACAGTACCAGAAATGTAGTTCAAGAGATGAATATATTATGCGGAAAAGAAAATTTCAGCTCTGAAACTTTATTTACACAAATGTTAACTTACCGATATTTAATAAGATCAGAATAATTTACCTCAAGGCACCTTCAAGCACAATGCATAAGGTATTTAACAGATATGTACGAAAGTTATTTTTAAAATGGAATGAAGGCCGAAAAGTAATAAATCAATGTCTACGTCATAATTGCCAAGCTTACAAGTTCATAGGGCAGTACAATAACAAAAAAAAATTGACTTTCAAATTGTAATGAAAATTTTATCATTCAATGATGGATATTAATAATATATCACTTAGGCAGATGATTGAAGATTGTATCAGTGATGTAGCTATAAAGAATCGGCCATTCCGATGTGAACGTGACATCGATTGATGTATGACACGCGGAAAATGTGCAGAACGATGCGCTTACAATTTTCGAAACAGCTGACATTACTTTTTGGTTGATGTTATGCCACGGGTCCATACATTTTTCTACCGCGAAGTTGACATTTTTGCTTATGATGTGTACGTGAAATTTTTGTTGTTCATGTTGTGCTGTTTCCTAGTTTTCTGTCCGGCCATATTAATTATCGTTTTTGAACTGCTGATTTGGGATGCTTGATGGGTATTGAAGTTATCTTCTCGTATAGAAGTTATGTCATCTCAAAGAAACTATATTATCAGTTTTAAAGATGAGAGCGGAGGATTTATGAAGAAAGTACACTTTTACCAGGCACGGGATGGAGGTCTTCAAAATAATTACTTATGCAAAATCGGTCATCATTTCATCAATGTACAGTTATCCCTAGAAAGACACATTCTGAATTTGAAAGCCATGACGATGTTTTACCAAATATTGAAGTAAGAACCCTTCAAATTTAAATCTGCAATTCCCCAATTTTTATCGAAAATGGAGGAGGTTTTTTTTGAGGAACCAACATCTAAAATCCCAAGACTGTGCAACCGGTACTCACGGAAAAACAAGTTTTGCCATATCCTGAAAAAAAATGGCTCATAAACTGGCTATATGCCAGTTTTATCTCAGTTCCAACAAATGTCAATAAAGTCAACTATGGATAAAATATACATATTTCATCCCTAGGCCCTTTCAGATAAGTAACTTTGGAGAAGATTTTAGAAGTTCTTTAATGAAAAAAGGACAAATTTGAGCAGTCTCACCATTTAGGGGCTATATAACGAATACTGATGAGTTTTGATACGCAGGAGAAGGTCCTTTTTGAAGTTCTTCTCAAAAAGTGAGAAAATAATTCTCGAAATATGCTTGTATTTGCAAATTTAACACTAATTTTAGAAAACCTGAGTGAGTCATGTGATATCCGATGCGTTGAATAAGAAATGATTCCGAATTTTAATGTTAAGGGTAAGTTACGTAAGTTCGGAACGCGCAAACGAAAACTAAAACACCTTAGACTGCATTAATCTGACAAACCTTCATGTTTTACCAATTTTTTTTTTTAAATCAGGTTCTTCGGTACTATAATTAAACATAAAAACTGATAAACACACACGCCATATGATCACAATAGCTTTCCCTGCTTTGCATAGGAGTAAAAAATCAGCTTAAGGTCAGTCCTGAAAAAAAATCTTTTCGTATTATGACGTAAAGAATGAATACATTTTATGTATATTTTCCATTTCCTGATCTATGGATGTGCTTGGTACACTGGCCGAATTATCATCTCTCTCGATGATGACAGATGTTGAGGGAGAAAAATTTCTAAAAAGCAAGGATGGAGCAAATGTCACATTTTTCCGTCCGTATCAACTTCATAAAAGTTTAATTGGCGCGTGATTTAGCGTTTTAAACATCATTGGTGATTACCATGGTAACCATCATCAGGCTTAGAATTATGTTGTTTCGATAAATAACAAATCGACTCTTTTTGAAAACCCAGCTAAGTAAGCCACTGATAAGTAAACAAGAAATGTTTTCTGTGTAGTTGAGCCTCGTAAACAAGTACCTGAGAGCCGACGAAAAGCCGGAAATCAAACAGGAAAGAAAAAAACTAACGCTTAAGATGTGAAGGAGGCATTCCTCACAAAGGAAAGTTTGAATACGGCTTTGTCGAACAGCCAAATAATGAGATCTCGTAAAGCCCGACGTCACCTCTCCAAAATTATTACCTAGTCAGTTTTTATCCACTGTACTCAAACGCCTATTAGAGTTAACATTACTTAATTTCAAATTTAAAAGGAAAGAGACCTTTGCAAAAAAATTAGCTATTGAAATTCTTGCGAAGAATAAACGCGCTAGGTAGAAATTACTATGATGGTTAAATTTAGATAACATTTGGTTGTGTTACAGAGGAATTGATAACTGTCAGCGTTAATAATCATCTACCATGATATGAAAGTGAGGAAAATCAATTTCAATGCGATCCGGATTAGATTGCAAAACCTTAGCTTTAAGTTTGTACGTGGCACCGAGGCCCCGAATCGCACAGTCATACATAATTCTTAGGACAATGACTTACCTGATCCGTACGCCCTACTCAGCAAAACTGTAATTCCAAAGATCAATTGAATAGCTCCCGAGGGTGCCATTGTGACACTACACCGTCGAAAGTTGCTCGAAATAGCCCAATGGTATACGTTCAAACATTTGATGCAGACAAAATGGACAGACCTGTCTAAAATTTTACACGCCACCCAAATTGAATGAGGACCATATGAGCGTCATCTGACTCGAATGCGCGACTGTTGTCCTCAATGACCCGTCTCCAACGATTGCGAATGTAGATTTGAATATCGACCTTTCTTTTTGTCACTTTGTTTGCCCTCTCTTCAATAGCGTTAACGTTGCTATTCGTTGAACATTTACAGAAAATGAAAGCTTAAATTGTCGAGCAGCGTATGTGAGTCTTGTCCTACTAACAGTGATGGTACCATGAGACTAAACACCAGATAATCGAACATAAAACGTTTCTTTCACATAAATAGAATATTAAATTGAAAGTTAATACTTCATGCAAGCAGTTTAGCGAATTTAGCAAATATGCAGCCATATTCCTTCCGCTGTATTCGTAACGATGACACATTTAGCAATAAATCACACCCAGCAACGGTATATAACGAGATTTTGATCAGTTGAAGACATAATGCACCCGCCAGGCACGAGCGACAGAGAGTTTATATATAAAGTGAACTGGTCAAATCGAAGGGTATACCGTCGCTGGGTGTGATTTATTGCCATTATATCATAACAGTATATTGAAATTCTGGCAGGAAACGTCAAACAGAATTTTTGCTCTACCCGAGAGCTCGCGCATGTACCATCTGGTACATCGTTCTGTTAACAACACAGATTCCGATTATTATTTTTTCATGAAATAGCTTATGCTCTCCCCCCCCCCTCAAAAATGAATGTAAAAAACACGATTAGGCGTCAGAGAAACAGCATCTGAGGTGAATAATCACCAAATTGAATGAAGTGCTCGCTCCTAAATTTCTCTTCATCGGCTAGCCTAACAACTCGGCCTGTCCCTCCTCAGTATCAATGCCCTTGGCGCTCCTTTTTTCCCATTATACCATCCAAAGTATCCTCTGCTACTTAAAGTCTTGGTCATACAGAAATAGAAAAAAAATCATCGTTAGTTAATTGTGTATGCCAATCACCTATATAACGTTTGGCAAGGATAATTGTTCATAGCTTTCTCTATCTATTTACCGAACGCAATAACCCCCGCAACAGGCGAGTATATACGCGAGTTATGTAGCACGAGCCAATAGACGAGTTCTACTATAGGGCGAGTTGTACCAAAATCGAGAGTGTACCCCACTGTGGCGGGGTTTGTGCTATCATATTGGCTCAACCCTAGTCTTTCATTTTCCTGGGGTATTCTCGTCACTTGAAGCCCAAAATGCAGAAAATGGATATCTGAGAGATCGAAAGTCGATAACTCACGTATTACGTTCATTCACACTGCATTGTATTCACATTACAACGTAAACACAGATTCACTTGAATCAAGTCAGCTGTTTCATTTAGGAAATATTTCTCAATCAGTTCGGCAATGGTTGATGTCCAGTGAAGCAGACGACAAACAGTAAAAATGCAAGTATGGCAAAGTGCCAAAAGAACGGTGAGATATTTACAAAACGAGGATGAAAAAGTCTGAACCTTTGTTTACAAAATACTAATTATTAAATTAACCACATATTTATTATAATTATTTACAAGATGCTTTGCAGAACCCTACTGAATGAAAAAGTTCCCGATTATGTTCTGTAAGAGTTTTGTGCGCTACAAAAATGATTGAGAAGCGTCAGACTCAAAATTGCTAAAATGCTTTTGCATGATGGGTTAAACGGTAGAATTTGTCGCCAACATAGAAATCCGAAAAGAAAATGCATAAATTTTCACAGTTTTCTTCGTAAATTGTAAAGTTGGTTCGTGAGTCATTTTTATCAGTAAGATATCTCACAAAATGATTATTCTGCCTGAATTATAAAGCAAGTTGACTACAAATGTGCATATTTCCAAAACAGCAATTAAAGGTAAACCGTTATACAACATTAGCTCCAAGACCAGTACATGATTAAGCCATTTACATGTATGATTGTTGTGTATTCTGTTTCTAATTTACAGAAATAGCTGGGTACTTCGGAATTTTCTCTCAATTCCCTTCCACGGTGATTTTTTAATTGGTTGTTAAAAATGATATTCGAGATCAGCGGGCTGAAAGTTGAGCGACAATGTACAACCAGGGAACTTTTTTATTAATAAGTAATTCAAGTTTCCTGCAAGCTTTATGTCCTTCCTTTATTTGCTTCCGCATCAACCCTCTGTCCGGGGGCCCGTTTACCACGGCGAAAACAATATTTTATCTCTCGTCCAATCAAGAAGGACTGGTAGCTCTGGAAGGGAGTCGCAAAAGGCGGCCGAAGTGGCTCACTGATACGTATGCGTCACTACAGGACGATAAGCTTAAATTATGGCGGTATGTCGCTGCCTATGCGGTCCAATTCTTGTGAATCGTACGTCAAGGCCAAGCTTAAATAGTTTTTGGAGCAAGATTTGCAACAAAAAAAAGTTATAAAAACGCTAAATTATTTTTGAGAATGAACATAAATCTAAGAGTATCCATATATTTTCGTTGGCCGCCGTTCGATAGCATGATAAGGGGCGGCGGATAAAACAAGCACACGACAAACGTAACTGCCGCGTTTAGGAGGAGGGGGTTAGGCTGTATTCGATTACCGTGCGCAAAAATCGTACTCCATGTTTTCATATCAACATCTCGGTCCACGTTTTACTATATAGCAGAATATCGCTATTATGTTTGGCGTGTACTAGGCCAGTGCGGCACCTATGCTACAACATTCTCTTTGACCTGTTCCGTGCACGGTGTAAAATAACCATTTTGGATACTTTGCAGTATTGTCGAGTTGACGCTGAACAAAGCTTGATTTTAGAAGAAAAATTAGAAGAAAAGTAAGAGAGTATTAGGATCCGAATACTTATTTACCGAATCACATTTTATCTTTTAAAAGTTCTATGATTTGATGTCGTAAAATGACGATGGAAAGCGTTAAAACACGAAACATTATTTTCAAAGGAATGTAAGTACATTTTTTTATTTCAAAATGTTTCGAAGTTGTGGTATTTTTTAAACCACATACAGGTCGAACTAGATTAATCTATGAAAGCCGATATCATTTTTTTAAGGTAATGTTTCATGGTCCATGGACACCTCATTTTAAGCTTTGCCCATCTTGTTGGGTATTTTCGACATGCTGGAAAGCTTATACTTGTACGGCACAGTGTAAAAGGGACACTGATTCAATGCGGCTTTTTCCTTTCAAGCGTCAATGACATTACACTTTAGAGTGATTCATGACATTGACTGAACTGCAATAACAAAAACATGATTATGTTTTGATTGCCTTTTGCAAAAGTGTGCATTCGACAAATGAATTTAAGTAGGCACTATGAACATGATAGGACCGCCTTCTCTGCAGGAAATTGTACAAGCAGGTCAGAATCACAAAGCGACTGCACGTGTTGACTATCTACAATGCGCGCTACCAGTGTTAAGCCTGGGCGCCATTCCCCGCTTTCAGCCTTCGTCCACGAAGGCCGAAAGCGGAGAATGGGGTCCAGGCTATACCAGTGTATTCCTTTCAGGTAAGATTTGTGCACTGCTCTGAGAACACAGTACACACGGTGGCGATACGGTTTACAGTCACAAGGTATGACCGACTTTGGCTTTGATGTACTTCACTTTCGTCGACAGAATGAGCGACTTAGAAAGCAAAAAAACTGAACTTGATTGGTAGTGCAATCACAAAGTTCAATTCATTTTTGAATTCAATAATCTCTATGAGACAGCTCACTAATTCGAAAGTATTCGTAGTTTGTAGAATGGACGTCGGTCTTCGAGTCTATCTGTCTGTCGGTCTCAAGAATTCGGCTGTTCCCTGACAACAGCAGGTATGCATCGCTGAGCCAGACACCTAGAGCTAAAACTTTCTTTTGGCCAAAAATCGAACGTATTTCTAAAGATGACCTACTTGCATGAGTATTTGCTGGAGTCAGTGATTTAGAACCCGAGCATATATACTCAGGTTTTCACTGACATTGAAGAAAACTTCAAACCACCAGCCTTTATTACCATACATACCAAACTATGAACTCGCCAGCCATCGGATAACAAGTCCGTCGATTAGACACCGTACAGCGTGACGCCCTTTTAGTTAAGAAAGCCCAGGTGAATTGGTTTCTTCTCCGAAAATTTAAACTGTAAACTACTTGAGAATTTATAGGGGAATTAGAACAGTCATACATTACCAAGAATTGGATCAGGGAAAACAATCTCTCAATTAGGTAATATACGCGATTTGAATGCTGTTGTGTAGTTATCGACTAAACCATCCTTTGTTGGGATATGAACTGCATTCATTTTTTTATTTAGACATTTTCGCGTCTTTGTTGAATGCGTCGATTTACTTGTGCTGACTCCGGCGGAGTTAAAGTTTGAAAATTATGTCTCCATTCTGTCAATTTTTTCTGTGTAATCACATTCAAAACTGACAATCGCATGTTGGAAAACCTGTCAAACTGACAAGGTCACGCGACTTAGGAGGACTTTTCAATCGGCGTTTGCATCGTATGTTAATTGAACAACGCGCCATCGTGTTGGGTCAAGATGTAAAGAGACGTGGTAAACTCTCTGGTTGAATAGCTTATCTGTTTGTCTTGTAATATGTTTGCCTAGCAATTTATCATGACCTGATAAGCAAGCCGTAAATGTCAACACAACAACTTGAAGGTCACAAATTCCCCATCTGTGCATGCGGTTGCCATTATAAAGTCATAAGGACAAAGAAGGAAAAGCATGATTTTGCGATGTATGTTTTTTCGGTAAAAGGGACAACGGAGCTTCACAGGAAGATCCAGGCACCAGTCTTGTAAACTGATCTCAAATTTATTTTCTCAAGTCGGCAAAAATAAATACTGCAATATTTTCATCATCTCAGTAGGCATATTCTTCTATTACATGGCAGCGTATTATGGTTTTTAGATAATGATGAAAAGAAAATTCCCAAGTTTGTAAAAGACAAGGGGACTTTGTCGTAAACTCTGAATGTTTCAAGCATTAAGCTGAATGATAAGAAACACAGAGGATGTCTATGTGAGGAACGTCATTGTTATCGGTGTGTTCAATCTATTTGACTGCATGTTTTCAACTTTGAACTAAAACTAATAGACGCTACACCTTGCTATTGCAATGTCCGACATGAGCAGAAACAGGCAACTTTGTGACAAAGTGGTGCTGAAAATTGTTAAACTGGGTAATTTGCTCTCATCTACATTAAGTACGCACAAGTTCAATCATTTCTGACGCTCACGCGAACGCTCATTGCAGCTCAAGGATATTCGCTCGTGACTCGATATTTAATTGTGCCGAGTTACCTGTTGCTGTAAGGCATTTTAACACTTTGCCGATGATGTGGAACTATTTGGTTCCACCCAGTATACTGTAATGAGCAATGCCTTTCTTGGTATGACATAAATCAATTTCTTTATGGAGAGGGGAAATTTGCCAGACTGGGAGTGTCCTTGAACTGATCAGGCGTCGATATAATGGCACTACTCGTTGAGACAAGGGGGCACTAAGAACACACAAAATGACGATCACGAGAGAGTATGCAAATTGTGAATTCCTGCCTACATTAGATGCTACTCATAAGTTTTACAAAATTGACAATACCGGAAGGTTGAAATATTTCATCAAATAAAGGTTTTAATCTCTGAAATTTTTAGTGTAATAATGGTAAATTTGGTAAAATTACAATAATTCCATTTAATCACGCATTTTTTCATTTAAATTAGAGTCTTTACTGTACAAAGTTTTACTTTTGTGTTATTTTACAATAATAATGTGAAAATTTACAAAATTTCGCATGGTGACCTCCATCTTTTTTCTTTAATATTTGATTATTCTCATATGCCAGAATTCAGAACTCAAGTCTCCTGGTCTTCCATGAGTTGCTTTCTGGCCTGCTTTGTGTACTACAAGTATGTTTCACTGTCATGAGCGTCACATGACCCGACCTCTTCTTCAGCTACTTCATACATCAGAACTATCTCTGTCACTGCTGGTATGCAGTGACAGTGACACTGCCCGTAGGCAGTAGCAGGGCAGTACAGTATTAACTTTGATAATTTTGACAATAATTTTGTTCAGTTTATACAACTGTGTTCTTGTTCTACTTCATACAGCGTGTTGAACTGTCCAGTGTTCAACTTGCGAAAACAGCCTGTGAATATGTACGCCGCATATGTATCATTGACAAATGACTTTCACTCTGGACTCGAATTCAATTATCACCCAATAATTCAAACGAAATGTTGTGTGTTTCAGCATGCTGTAGGGAGACAGTAAGAAACTGTATTTGATATACTGCATAGAAATATTGAAAAAATTTCAACAGTTGCAGCTTCTGCCCCAATACTAGGCCTACTTAAATGTTTTTTTTTTTAAAAAAATTTATACATCTTTAGTTTTCGGGACAAAAGTAATGAAATGCGACAAAATGCATCCAGAACTTGTTTACTTATTACTAACAATAGAACAGTTGGATGACATTAAAATGTTATCAGATTTTCATTGAATTACCCGTCAAATCTTGGGATCGTAAAAAGGGAACCAAAAATTTTAAGGTCCACCCTTTAGGCAGAGCAATATTTCAAGTCCTGCCCCCTCTTCTAACCCCAACATTTCGAATCCCCCGTGAATTCCTCCAGCCCCCTCCCCCCAACTGTTTTTTTGTGAACGCAGCCTAAGCGCCTGTCATACCCGTAAGGGGACGCAAGCTATACCGTGGTTCAATTGCTTGTTTCCACAACAATACAAGGGTCGCATGCCCCATAGCATGCCCGTCTTGAAGATCAGTATAGTAAATAAAGTGAGGCGTTGAAAAAGCCAACGGCACTACATCTCTCTAAATTCTTGAACGACTGACCTATGCCGAAGCACCTGGCATACGTTCAATGACCCATCCCATCCAGGCAAACAAACTACGGAACGGAACGAAGCACACAGGCAACACTTCGATTCCCGTTTTTACCAATTTTCGACAATCTTTACTAAATTTTAGTGTCTGTGCGTTATCCAGTGTCGGGCAAACGTTTTCGAGTATCAGCGTTCGTCACAGTCTGATTCCTAACACACTTGTAGTCAAAGATATCAAATGGTCCCGCACAAAGCATTTCTAGGTTAGCCAAACAATAAAAGGAAAACTTTGACCTTGTTTCACTTACTATCAGTGCACTGCAAGATATCAAGTGCTCGCTAATGGACGTAAACTAACATACAGCTCGAAATCTCTCGGTCTCGGGCCGTCGTAATTTCCTACGCTGGGAGCTAGAAAGTGTTCAACGGAATGGTTGTACCAAAAATTCATCATTCATGAGAAGAACATAGGAAGATATCAATTGGCAACGATCTATGACAGTTGGTTGTTAGAGCGTGTTGAAGTGATGTCGGAACGATTGACTCTCTCTAGTTGAATGCATAAAATAGCCTCTATACAACAGTTACTGCTGTGTTTTAGGATTGTGAAAAAGGTAATTGAGCGTACAAATGTCAAGTACAAATGCCAGATGCATATGAAATCTTTTTAGTCCCCACGGACACCGTCCGGGGGGACTTATAGGTTTGGTCATGTCCGTGCGTGCGTCCGTCCGTCCGTCCGTCCGTCCGTGCGTCCGTCCGTTCACGCAGATATCTCAGAGATGCAAGGAGCGATTTCATTCAAACTTGGTACAAGGATTACTTCATATGTCATACAGATGCACGTCGATTTGTTTTGTGATATGATCCAATATGGCCGCCAGGCGGCCATTTTATTACGATATTTTCATGTACAGAGCCATAACTCAGACATGTTTCAACCGATTTTATTCAAAGTTGGTACAAGGACATTGACCAGTGTCATAGATATGCATGTCGATTTGTTTTGTGATACGATCCAATATGGCCGCCAGGCGGCCATTTTATTACAATTTTTTCATGTACAGAGCCATAACTCAGACATGTTTCAACCAATTTTATTCAAAGTTGGTACAAGGACATTGACCAATGTCATAGATATGCAAGTGTATTTGTTTTGTGATACGATCCAATATGGCCGCCTGGCGGCCATTTTATTACGATTTTTTCATGTACAGAGCCATAACTCAGACATGTTTCAACCAATTTTATTCAAAGTTGGTACAAGGACATTGACCAATGTCATAGATATGCAAGTGTATTTGTTTTGTGATACGATCCAATATGGCCGCCTGGCGGCCATTTTATTATGATTTTTTCATGTACAGAGCCATAACTCAGACATGTTTCAACCGATTTTATTCAAAGTTGGTACAAGGACATTGACCAATGTCATAGATATGCATGTCAATTTGTTTTGTGATACGATCCAATATGGCCGCCAGGCGGCCATTTTATTACAATTTTTTCATGTACAGAGCCATAACTCAGACATGTTTCAACCAATTTTATTCAAAGTTGGTACAAGGACATTGACCAATGTCATAGATATGCATGTCGATTTGTTTTGTGATACGATCCAATATGGCCGCCTGGCGGCCATTTTATTACAATTTTTTCATGTATAGAGCCAAAACTCAGGCATATCTCAACCGATTTTATTCCAAGTTGGTACAAGGACATTGACCTATGTCATACATATGTACGTCTATTTGGTTTGTGATACGATCCAATATGGCCGCTAGGCAGCCATTTTATTACGATGTTTCCATGTACAGAGCCATAATACTCAGACATGTATTAAGCGAATTTATTCAAAGTTGGTACAAGGAGATTGACTACTGTCATACATATGCATGTCAATTTGTTATGTGATACGATCCAATATGGCTGCCGTGCGGCCATTTTGTTACGATTTTTTCATGTACAGAGCCATAATACTCAGGCATATCTCAAACAATTTTATTCAAAGTTGGTACAAGGAATTAACCTATGTCATACATATGTAGGTCTTTTTTGTATGTAGGTCATTCTTGGCCATTGAGCGCTATCTGTATCAAAGTATTTTTATCACAGACCTAATTAATGAAGAGGACTCTATCCTCTCTGAGGACATGTAATCAAAGTACCCATTAACAAGTGGGGACTGTGTCATCAACGATGACTTGTTAAGTCTGACATGACCAAACCACGGTACGGTCATGTGAATTGATGTGGAACGAAACCTCAGCAAATCACATGCACCACAGACATGTTCAATATTATTTTATCGTTAACAACTAGATTACGGTCTATCTCGAGATGATTTCAGATCGTCAATCATGCAAACATTGGCGTTTGTACTCTACACATCATACATGATTAGCCAAAGCAGCTGCTACAAAGAACATTTGTAAAGCACGACACATTATTTTCAGGGATTATAATAACGGGTTTTTTTTCAAAATTCTTTGAAGTTGCGGTATTTTAGCTCGTTAGATATTTTTAAAGCCACAAACAAAAGTCGATTAAGACATTAAACATTGACATAAACAATATGTTCGGATAGCCCTTTGCCGTATTAGGCAGAGTGTCTATCCGAAAGATGAATTTAAGACAGCCTTATCTGCATGAAATTATACTAGTACGTTAACGAAGCGACTGCACACGTGGTTTACGACGAGCAGGAATAGCACATTTCTTTCAAGTGGGATTTGTGCACTGCACTGTAAACACAGTATGCACGGTAGTAACACGCAGCTACCGTGACGAGGTACGGCCAACTTTGACTTTTATATACTTCACTTTCGTGAACAAATGCGCGCCTTAGCGAGAAAATACTGAACTTGATTTGGAGTGCAAACAGAATCTTGTCTATCCGAGACAGCTCATTCGAAAGTATCAATTTTTGTAGCTTGGTGGTCTTCCAGCCGGTCCGTCTCTCTGGGCTGTTTGTTTGTTTCCGCGATTCCCTAACAACGCCCGGTATGCAGCGCCGAAGATAAGCTAAACACCTAAAGCTAACACTTTCTTTTGGCTAAGTTTGAAGTGAACGTATTTCTAAAGATGACCTACTTGCATGAGTATTTGCTGGAGTCAGTGATTTAGAACCTAGTGTCATGACCGTGCATTCCTCTATGTTTATACTCAGGTTTTCACTGCCATTGAAGAAAACTTCAAAGCCGCGGCCTTATGTTATCATACATATCAATCTTTAAACTCGTCATCGGATAAAATGTCCGATTAAACACCTTGCTTCATGTATATCCTGCTACGCCGTTTTTGCTAAAGGAACCCAGGTTCACTTGTAAACCGTCCTTAACTTTAAACTAATCTTGACTTAATAATCTAGAGGAATTAGAAGTCCCGTAAAGTGATTGACCAAGAAATGGATCGGGGAAAAATATCTCTCAAATAGGTAGAATGCTGTTGTACGGACATCGACTTAATGATCATTTGATGGGATATGAACTGCAAAAATCTCTTATTAAAACATTTTTGCGACTTTACAAATGCGGTGATTCACTTGGGCTTATTCAGAATGTTTTAATGTCCACAAATGAATAATGTCTCCATAATATAAATGTATTTCTTGTTTAATCACCGTAAAAAATGACATTCGTGAAAACACATTGAACACGATTGGAACTAATTTGGGATAATTGGATGGTGAAGTAATGTCAGTTTAATCTACAAATGTAACCTTATCTGCTTTTTTTTTTAAGTTACATATTTGTTTATATGAGTAATTTGTAATATTGCAACATTCAGCTATATGGCACGTAGCATTTTTTGAGAAATTTGTAAAATATAAAGATCCAATTATCCCAAATTAGTTCTGATCGTGTTATTGGTAAGGCTATCCGACTGGCCTGTTGATGTCAAGGGGGTATTTTCAATCAGCGTTTTATTTACCATCAAACAAAGCGCCATTGTGTCGAGCCAAGATCTAGAGCGACGTCGTGAGCCCTCAGGTTGAATAGCTTGTTGTTTACCTTGTCTCGTGTTTCTCTAGCAATTTATCATGACCCGATAGGCCGCATTAAATGTCAACACAACAAGGTCACAAATTATTCGTCTATGCGTAGTGATGCTGTCTTTATAAAGCTGTAAAGAGAAAGAAGGGGAAGTATCTATGGTGTCAATTTTTCATGTAAATAAGAGGAGAAAGGAGGTTAACAGGAAGGCTCGGGCACTAGTACTGCAACTTGACCTCAAATTTACTTCCTAGAGTCAGCATAAACGAACCCTACAACATTTTCAATATCTCAACAGGCATATACTTCAAGTATAACGATTAAAAGAAAATGCTTAAGATAGTAAAAGACTATGGCGGAACTCGTCGTAAACTCAAATGTTTCAAGTATTAAGACGAGTGATGACAAACACATAAAAAATGTTAATATTTAGGACAAAAATTTGTATTGGTCTGATTAACCTATTTATTGGACTGCATGTCTTCCTATTTATAAAAATAACAGAAGCTACCCTATTATTTAAAATCTGACTTTAGCAGAAGCAGCCATTTCCTTAATAGAAGAGTGTTTAAAAGTGTTCAACTGGGTGACTTGCAATTACCTAAAACATCCGCAAAAGTTGAATCATGCCTAAAGCTCGCTCGAACGTCATTGAAACTCAAGGTTGCATTATTCGTTCACGACTCGATATTTACTTATGCAGGGGTACCTGTCTCTGTAATGCTCTTTGACACTTTGCTGATGATGCGGAACTATTCGGCTCCACCCAATGTACTCAACTGAGCAATGCATTTGTCTGTATGGAATAAATCCATTCCTTTATGGGGGAGAGGGCGTTTGCATGCCTGGTTTGTCTTTGAATTGAAGCATTGATATAATAGCACAACTCCTTGAGACAAGAAGGCACTTAGAAGGCACTTTTAGTTTTGTGTGCTGGCTAAATTCCGCATGCTCTACAAATTGTGATTCGATGGGGAGCTCTTGGTTGCCATGGACGCCATGGGCTAGCTAAATCGAGAAAAGGTTCTGAACCAGTAAATTGCACAGGGGACAAATTATTTTTTTTTCGATACAGACTGGGGCAACTCAATCATCAAATATGTCTCTCTCTCTTATCGACAGGTTTTCTTTTCAGTGATTCTCCGAGTGTATTTGTTCTTTAAAATACTCAATTAAACTATAAACGCAAGCAGTCTAACCTCGGAATGTCTACACAGTCTTATCGAGCCATAAATTGTGCCGGTAGCTTGGTTATGAAGGGTTTCTGGCAGACCTTTGCTGAGCTAAAGCAATCGACTGGTGCAAACAACATTATAAATTATTTTGAAACTGTACAGGAGAACGAATCTTACATATCAGAGCCAAGTATATACTATGCAAAGTATTGTACCAATATCAGTAATACTGATCGCAAAGCAAGTAATATGTGGGGAATCTTTTCAAGCTTGCGACATAGAAACAGTCCTGCTATCGTCTGTCTGTAATGGATCTCTAGGTGCACGATGTCGTAAAAGGTATTTTCTATTGGTTTTTTGATTGCAAACACAACAACATTTACACAGACACCAGAGGTGGCCGCTTCCTCGAAGGGAGTCATGTTTCGCTGGTCTATTTAAAAAGAACATGACTTCTCAGGCCTACCCCGTGTCATACTTCATTGATTATCGCTCGTTTGACACTTATGCAGTTAAACGCCTTTCTTACCCGTGAGGGAACGCAAGATATCGTGGTTCAATTGCTTGTTTTCACACTGAATGCATGGGTCACATGCCCCATAGCATGACCCGACTTGAGGACCAGTATTGTAAACAAAGTGACACGATGAAAATCATGCCAACCGCACTATACCTCTCTAAGGTCTGAAACTACTGACCTAGAACGAAACGCCCGACATAAGTTTAATGACCGATTCCAACCAGTCAAACAAACTGCGGACAGGCAACACTTTTAGCCCCGTTTTTATCAACCTTCGACAATCTTTACATAATCTGTACGTTAGAGTATACACTGTCGGTCAAACACCTTCGAGTATCAGCATCGTCACAGTCTCATTCCTACAATCAAGGTACATAAAGATATCAACTGGTTCTGCACACAGCTTCTAAAGATCGCCCACACCATAAAAGGAAAACTTTGACCTTGTTTCACTTCCTATTGGTGTCCTGCAAGATATCCTGATTTGAGGTGCGCGAGAACGGACATTAACTCCCACTGAGCCAGGAAGTGTTTCACTGAAAGGTTGTGTATGTACAGAAAATTCATCAACACGAGTAAAACTAATGTGATGAGAAGAGCATAGAAAGACATCAACTGGCGATGATCTGCGGTCGTCGGTTGTTAAGGAGGCGGAAGTGATGGATGGTGTCGTGAGCGATGGGCTGTATCTTAATTGAGTGTTAAAATAACCTCTATACAACTGCTGTGTTTCAGCATTGTGAAAACGCAATTGGCGTATCGATGTCTACGAACGTCTGACGTGACCAAACCACAGTCGATCATGGGGATTGACGTGGAACGAAACCTCAGCATATCAAGTGCACCATAAACATGTTCAAATATTACTTTTATCGTTGCCCACTGGATTACTGTCTATCCCGAGCTGATTTCAGATCGTAAATCATGCAAATTGAACATTCGAGTTCATACTCTGTACTCAATACAGGAGTAGCCAACGCACCTGCTACAAAGAACTTTCCCCTTGCTTCAACGACCAAGTATGACGCCTCCCCTAAAGGGAATGACGTCGAGGAATTTCCTACAGAATGGGGTCAAAGCAAGACTGCGATTTTCGGAATTTAGAACTCCGATGAAACGGGTATGGTCCGTTTGTAGATGATCCTGACTCGGCGAATCACATTTCTGGACAAATTATTTCACACAAAAAATTATTTCACACGTGAATTATTTGCAATGTTCATATTCAGACCAAAGGCCACCCCTTGTCCCGGTGCGACATTGTGATGAAGTAAAGAAGCTTTTTAGTCCCTGCTCACATATTTGATTGTACTGTCTCTGAATCATTGATCGACCTCCCTCTGGACAACTGTTAGAGTGTGAAGTGGACCAAGGCCGGACCTAAAGCTTTCACACATACAACTTTGGCCTCGTCTCAAATTTGTGTCGACTCTGAACCCACCCCTCAGACCCACCACAGCCGACATAGAGCGTGTACAACTGACTTTTATGATTTTTATCGTAAGTTCGTACGTAAAGAGAGCTTTCAGTTCAAGTGTCGAAACAAATGTCGCTCAAAAATCTTGAGCTCGCACAGGAAAAAAGTATTCATATTGCTCAGCTTTCACTCAGTCATTTACATTCATAGATAGATAGAGAGATAGTTAGATAGATGATAGACAGACAGCCAGACAGACAGACAGACAGACAGACAGACAGATAGAAAATAGACAGATAGATCGATGGATGAGTATAAGATAGAGAGATAGATAGATAGATAGATAGATAGATAGATAGATAGATAGATAGATAGATAGATAGATAGATAGATAGATAGATAGATAGATAGATAGATAGATAGATAGATAGATAGTAGATATATGGACTTCAAATAAAGAGTAATATTTATTACATAAGTTACTTTCATTTTACATTTCTTGAATAGACTAAGTTCTTAATATAAACATAACATACGATTTGAAAATGGCGCTATTAGAACAAATATAATTACCTTATCATATATTATACCCCAAACATCGGATTATGTGCCCGAGGGTAGGTGACCATTTGTCCGACTTACGGAGAGCAAATTGTCTCCCACCTCGAGGGTGCATGATGTCCCTTATTTGAGCTATGTTTTTTATATGTCTCTTTCACATAATTTTCATTTCAAATTGTTTGCTTTACACATAAATGTTGCCATGCTAGACGCAAATCTATTGAAAAAGATAGCACAAAATTCATCATCGAACGGCGCATTGATATATGTAAAACTCTGTTTTGCGGTTTATCCATTTTTAGCATGATTTTGTAAAAACGGTATCTCATGTACAGTATTACATGATATTTTTTTTTTAATTTTTCAAATACCTAAGTTGTCAAGTTGAAAACAGTTCCGATTCGCTTTCAGTAAAATGATGACTATGTGGCCTGCTTTTCAACAAGTTACCATTGCATCCTATGGAGAGCGAGACGTTCGATATATGAGGCATGCTATATAAACACTTTTATGTATTTAGGTCCATAAAACCATAAAAATGAAGGCCAGTCTGCAGGATTAAAACAATTGCGATTTGTGACCAGACTGACCACTTCTCTTACTTTAAAAATTTCAAACATTCAAACAAAACTAGAATGACTTCGCCTGTGAAGGCGCTACTTTATTCGCATTTGGTACGAAGTGCCCATGCAGCCATCATCTTCAATGACTGTTGTTCGGCTTTGGGGGAAAAATAATCTTTTCCAAAACTAGGATTTAGAGTTCGAAAATTTTAAATTAATGAGCGAGACAAATACAATTAAGAATCGAATAAGATTACATATATATATATATATATATATATATATATATATATATATATATATATATATATATATATATATATATATATATATATATCACCTTATGATATGTTGCCCAATATGTTCCTGCAGGTAAATTAATCATGACAACTCGATGTCAGGTGTGATTATTGCGTTTACCGAATCAACACTAACTATTACATTGTAATTAATTGCATTGATGAATACTTATTAAACTTACTGTTACAAAACGATATAAATTCAGAAACACTGTTATTTCTCTAGGGTATATAATAGAAACTGAATTCTTCATTAACTGCATAACATTTCTGGTACATCTTCATCCATAGGCAAGGAAGATATCGCCAGAATGATGGACACATGTGGTAAATTAACTGTACTTAACGGGCATGTCAACGCATTTCTGACTTCAACGTATGTTCAATAACCTCGGCTTTACAATAACAAGGACTATGGCTTCAATGAAACAGTTGATTTGATATCGTTATGAATTGAAACACTTGAAACAACCTGCAGATGGTGATCGTCAGTACGTTCAGTAATAACCTTGCATTATACAGTTAGACCAAAAATTTCATAGTAAACAAAATGACCGTAAAGGTCATGAAAAATTTTCACGAAATTATTCGTCCTTTCTACAGATCAATTACATAGATGATTTCTAATGTTGCCTTATTTTAAGGTCAAATTATACAAGGCAAATTTTTTGTCGAGGTAAACTGTAAAAGATTATACATACACTGTATAATAACCTAGATATAAAAATCACAAATGACAACAATAATAAGATTCGTGGAATGTACAATAATTGCAGCTTACTGTCTGGATGTACGAACAGGAAGAGTTCACGGTATAAACATCTCTAGAATTTCATAATAAGCACCACAGAAGCTACCGTGAAAGATAAAAACGTACTAGCAGAGTTATGAAAGACCACTCCGTTTTGATTGACATCTTGCCTTACATGCATGATGGCGAATTGGTCAGTGTGATGGTTAGTATAAGCGAGCTCTTGGGATCTTGAATTCTTTGTCTATTTCAATACCACCCATTTGGTCATACGATGCATCCTGTAAATGATCAGATATATATATATATATATATATATATATATATATATATATATATATATATATATATATATATATATATATATATATATATATTTATATATATATGTGTGTGTGTGTATGTATATATATATATATATATATATATATATATATATATATATATATATATATATATATATATATATATATATATATATATATATATCACAAATTAATGCAAGTACAAAGTAATTATAGATTGTTTCTCTGTCTGAAGATTACAAGATGCCGAAACATAAGTAACACATATCATTACTTTGTACTCGAAGTAATTGTGTTATTATTTATAACACTATGCTTTCCGCATCCAGCACTGTAATTTCCAACGAGGATATATATATATATATATATATATATATATATATATATATATATATATATATATATATATATATATATATATATATATATAAAAATATTAATGTTACAATATCTATCACTAAGAAAAACCCAGAACCGAGTTATTCAGACAGTGTGACAGCCCACGATTAGAATCATATGGTTTACAGAATGTCCGTATTCCCCTACTTCTGACATCAGACATAAGAAATAGAGTAATACTGAGAACAATTTTTTCTACTTTTTTCTGACGGGTTAGCACTGTTTGTCGTGTAATCACGAAGACGAAATGACATTAAATGGTTTGCGAAGATTAATTGCTAAGTCCATGATACAAATCTCCAGGCATTGATAACGATGGTCATGTCTGTTTATTTTGTCAAGTGAAATCGTTCACTATCGTCTACTACTGAAAGAGCAAGCTTGTCAACCATTCGTAAATCCTCGAGTCACCTGTCCAAATTGACCAATTTCTCACTAATCGGTAAGAATCTAATGTACGAAAATGAACAATTAATGCTGTCAAGCATTAATTTTCAATACAATTTTTGATGGTATCACGTTACCTTCGCGTACATTGCTGCATCTGACGATACTATATCATTGTCCTTTCACCTGTCTTTGATGCCTATGGCTGTAGCAACTAAATTTTTTGAGAATATTCGACAGATAACGATTTTTCGAAAATACCACTCGGGTACTCTGACTGAAGTGTGCGATATGAATCGTGGCCCGAATCATCTGGAACCGAACATCTTCATCTGACCCGCTGATGAAATAAAGGTCTACGTTATATACTACAGAATAAATGTGGGTATTCGGAATAAATATGAGACGTCATCGAAGACTAGTGTTCCTTCGTCATAGCTGTATCCCTCTTCGCATGCAGACTCGGAAGAGGGGAATAATGTATAATGTATCTATGTTAGGGGAGCCCTCGTCTTAACCGATGACGTCACACTCGCTTGAAATAGATAGACAGACAGATAGATAGATAGATAGATAGATAGATAGATAGATAGATAGATAGATAGATAGATAGATAGATAGATAGATAGATAGATAGATAGATAGATAGATAGATAGATAGATAGATAGATAGATAGATAGATAGATAGATAGATAGATAGATAGATACAAAAGATAGAAGAAAGACATCTAGACATATAGATAGATAGATAGATAGATAGATAGATAGATAGATAGATAGATAGATAGATAGATAGATAGATAGATAGATAGATAGATAGATAGATAGATAGATAGATAGATAGATAGATAGATAGATAGATAGATTGATAGATAGATAGATAGATAGATAGATAGATAGATAGATAGATAGATAGATAGATAGATAGATAGATAGATAGATAGATAGATAGATAGATAGATAGATAGATAGATAGATAGATAGATAGATAGATAGATAGATAGATAGATAGATAGATAGGTTACTTAAATGAAAATTGTAAACATTGCTTTCCACTTATGACGCCAGTCTCGGGCTCTGCTACACTTACTACTCTTTACATTCTACTGCTTTTCTGAACCCTTACCCTGTGGCCACGAAGTTCTGACCCATCAACGACAAACGGCCTTACAAATTCACTGTTCACTGACGAGTCTGACATATCTACAGTCTTCTCCGCCCGATGTCCACGGGGGTACAAGAACGCCTATGACAAATAAGAATAAAAGGGGAAAATTAAATATCCAGTTTTAATAAGCAAAATCCGTATGAAACAAACTTTGACTCTAGATATATTTCCGTACAAAATGCGATTCAAGTCTGATTAACAGTAGTGAATTGACCAGAATGTTCAAATTCATAGAGTGTGAAGAAGATTATCTACAGCCCATATGTTACGGTCAGTTTGAACTGTCTTTGCTTTGATCTTCCGTTGGTCTGTTAAGACGATATGAATATGTTATGCAGTCCTCTCGTAAAAAATGCAGTAACTACCCTGAAAAACCGTCGTGCTTATGTACTTTTATCACCGTGTTCGAGATTTACAATGCAACTTTGGGTACCGCTACCAAGTCTTTTTCCTACCAAAATTTAACTATCATTATATCTTGCTGAAATCAGGTATTAGGTTCAATGATGGTAGAATCCCATTCCAAAGAGACCGCTACATTTTGTTAAGGCTGACACAAAACATTGATATTGTGAAAGGTTCAGTAGCATGCATAATGCTGAACGATAAACATCTGAATTTGGATCTTCTCCCGCCAGCTGTCTTGTTCCATGAGATAATTCCAAATGCAAAAACGTCATTGTCATGTGGTATTAAATTTTCACCTCCAGCATAGACCGATCAAAATATACCGGTATCGTTTTTCATGTCAATTTAATACTTCCAGAGGGATGTTGTTCGGAATTCCAAATTCTTAAACACTGTGTATTTACCTATCATATCGAGCATATGTGATTAGCTTTCAAATATTATTTATCGTGACTTGTTGTATCATATATCTTGACATCAAAATTGTGTAGCATATTTGTCAAACTTCACTAGTAAAATGCACCATCTACATGAAATCGTCTCCGAAACAAAAGCATTGTTTGTAACAGATATCTGTTCCGGCAATGATGAGCACTGTAGTGAACGAAAATGTTTACAATGGAGTATATCGTTGCAATTAAAATATTTGTAGACATTTGACAGCTTAGCAATAAATGTAAGCAAGCAGCATGTGTTACCTGGAAATCCCTCGCCATAACCATTGCACTACGCAGTCTTTCAGCTCTGCCATGTGGGATACCCATATAAGTGCTGCTTGGGCTAGCCCATTCGTCTTCACCATAAGAACTGCTGCTGTAATTGTCCCAGTGCTCCTCTTCTTTGTAATAATCAGCTCCAGTGCGTTTTTGTCCTGACCAAGAAAGCGGCCACGGCCGGTGAGGATTTTCTACGTAAGGTTTTGGCTTTTTCTTCAGAAACCGTCTGTACAACACGAGGAACACAATCAAAGCAATCAATATGAAACCAGCTGTGAGGCCCGTGGATACTCCAATTATTCCCGCCAGACCTAAACCAGGTCCTGTAATACAAGCAAAATGTGTTTGAATCCCTCATTTCACATCTACACATACATGTAGCTTCTGTTCGGGTCTATCAGCGAAATGAAGATGGCATCAAGCTTTAAACAGTGAGATGGAGAGAAACATGGCAATCAGCATGTTACATTCTTCGCACAATCTACAATGCAAATTATAACTAGGTGATGCAGTGAATCGATAAACCAATTCCCTTTGCTTAAACAGCGTTCTGCGAAACACAAAATTCAAAAATAAGTATACATGGACAAAACAAGGAGGCTCACAAACCTTGTTCATCCTTTTCCTCTAGGCACAGATCACCTTCAAACCTGTCTGGACACCTAAAAACGAAAGTACATAGTGCAATGGGAACTAAATGACATCATTTTGTTCCACTTCTGTATAACATTGTGTAACAGATGTAATGTACCAATAAGTATTCAGTCTATATTTATACTAAATTTCAAAGGCAACTTGGTTTTGAGAATCTAAACCATTGTTCATCACGACCTTCCTTTTTTCGAAATTTACAGTGAATTGCTTTGAAGCATTGGCATTAGAAGAACTAGATATATTGTCGAAATCGAGGTGTTGAACAGCTAAGCGGTAACATGAGTCGATCATAAAAAATCAATTCTGCAAAAGTGGAAATATTGACTAGCGGGAGGTCAGACTAAGTCAAAACAACACCACACCATACACATCCACGCACTGTACAGCCCGCTAACTGTCAAGGACGTATGCTCTAAGGTTTACAATGCCTTTCGCATTTAAACTTTTTGAACTTTTGAATTTTTGTGTGACGGTTAAAAATTGCAATGCTAGTCGAAGTATATGTTTTGTTGATCTAAGCAGTGACTGCGTTCCAAGCAGACGTGATGTTTGTTGATTGGGTGTTGTTGTTTTGACTACGGTCTGACCTCCCGCTAGACAATGTTTCAACTTTTGAAATGTTGATTTTTTTATTATCGACTCATGTTACCATTTAGCTGTTAATTGCACCTGACAGTGTTGGCAACACCTCGATTTAGACAATATGTCTGGTTCGTCTAATGCCAATGCTTCAAAGGGATTCACTGTAATAATCATTTTCAGATGCGATTTTGAGCTATTATCGCTATATTGCAAGCGCACGAGATTTACTTGTACTTACGTGCATGAAAAGTTATCATCTGTTTCCGTACACGTTCCTCCATTTTTACATGGATTAGGGTTACATGGATCTATCATAAAGAATAGGGTACAGAGCCTTTTATAAAAGTATTGAACGATATGCCGAAGATAGAAATCAATTGTCTTATCTTTCTCATCACATGTGGAACTTTCGGCGCATGTTTGTAACAATGAAGCGAAATGAAGATGATATCAAGCTTTAAACAGTGAGATGGAGAGAAATATGGCAACCAGCATGTTACATCCTTCGCACAATCTGCAATGCAAATTATAACTAGGTGATGCAGTGAATCGATAAACCAATTCTCTTTGCTTAAACAGCGTTCTGCAAAACACAAAATTCAAATACATGGACAAAACAAGGAGGCTTACAAACCTTGTTCATCCTTTTCCTCTAGGCACAGATCACCTTCAAACCTGTCTGGACACCTAAAAACGAAAGTAAATAGTGCAATGGGAACTAAATGACATCATTTTGTTCCACTTCTGTATAAAATTATGTAACAGACGTAATGTACCAATAAGTATTCTGTCTATATTTACACTACAATTCAAAGACAACTTGGATGGGAGAATCTAAATCATTGTTCATCACGACCTCCTTTGCTCGAAATTTAATAATCATTTTCAGACGCGATTTCGAGCTATTGTCGCTATATTGCAAGCGCACGAGATTTACTTGTACTTACGTGCATGAAAAGTTATCATCTGTTTCCGTACACGTTCCTCCATTTTTACATGGATTAGGGTTACAATGATCTATCATAAAGAATAGGGTACAGAGTCTTTTATAAAATGTGCCGAAGATAGAAATCAATTGTCTTTATCTTTCTCATTACACGTGGAACTTTCGGTGCATATTTGTAGTTGGGATATTCGACATTTTGTTCAATATCGTGTATCTTGATGTGTAACTGTGATTGAAATCTGTCAATTTTTGTGTCGTAAATTGTTTGTGTCGTCACCGTAATTTTACTCGATATGTCTGCACTGGTCAGGCAATATTACAGCATAAACCCACCTGACATACAGGAAAATGTACCATCCTGCTCATCTACGCATGTCTGGTTATCAAAGCAATGATGTCTGTCTGGACTGGAACATACTTTATCCTCATACACTGAAATAAATAAAATAATGTCAGCAACGATAATTTAATGATAAGACCTGATGAGTGTTTCTCTTGACGTGTGAATAGAATCCGACGCTCACCTTCAAATGTGAAATCTTCAGCGATAGTGAAATTGTACAAATAAGTGCCATTTTCCACATTCTCCATGATAGTTTCCGTCAGATTTCCTGTTGTGACGTTCTGCTCGTCGCGAAAGGTGCTGGTGTAAGAGACTTCGACGCTGCCGTTTTTGAAACCAAGAACGGTTGATCCAATATATATGTATGGAAAGCGAGCGTTCATGATCATGTCAATCTGTAGAAAAGTTACATTTGTTTCGATTTATAAACTGATACAGGTACAAACATTCCGACAATAATATACTGAGTAGGCCTTTGAGTTAAAATGGGGGGGGGTAGTTCTGCCAGGGGACTACGTTGTATGGGACCCATACAACGGGTCTTTAGATATGCACAAAATGTTCAAACACCCATTATGCAGATAAAATAATTATTGTGGCTTTACTGGCAATGACCAAAGCAGCTTCAAATAAACGACGGAACGGAACCAAGGATTATTTGGCATAGTCTTGTGGTCATTAAAAGACTATAAAACTTGTGAAATATGAACAGGCATCAAATGCTGAGTTTCCTTAACATTTGCATGACATTCATCGCCAGTTTTTTGGAAGAGGCATTATTTTATCAAAAAGAAAGTCGCACAACCGCTGACGCGACAGCCCCTCCCTTTAACACTTTGAATAACATAGTTCTCAATTTTTTATTTGAGGTTTTTATTAAGCGATGCCTTATGCATTTTGAGATTCTGTACAAGTTGTACCGTGGCTTTGAAACATATATTTCGCCGGTGAACTGACGACCATCATACTATATTCATGTAATACAAATGATACATGTTTGATACTTTAACTCACCATTTCAATAAAGCTTTTGGCTAAAGATATGTACTCTGATGATGTTGGATCATTTAACTCAGGTGTGTAATCAGCTGGTTGGCCATGAGTTTGATGGATCTTTAGATAACCTTTGAACAGCTGAGTACCTGTTGGCAGAGTATGAAATATTACTAACCAGTGATATTATTTCCCTATTATCAGTCTTACACTGCAACTGATGTTTATCCCTTTTGAGGTCAACTTCGAAATTGTTTTGAATATTTTAATAAATCAGTTATGGTAACCGTCATGAGTATAAGATAACGCGGCGTAACCAGGTGTCCATGTTGAACATCTCGGTCTATGTGTCAGATGAAAAATACACGAATTGTACGCACATGTTCTGTGATGCGTGAAAGGTATGTATGTATGTATGTATGTATGTATGTATGTATGTATGTATGTATGTATGTATGTATGTATGTATGTATGTATGTATGTATGTATGTATGTATGTATGTATGTATGTATGTATGTATGTATGTATGTATGTATGTATGTATGTATGTATGTATGTATGTATGTATGTATGTATGTATGTTTCTATCTATCTATCTATCTATCTATCTATCTATCTATCTAGCTATCTATCTATCTATCTATCTATGTATGTATGTTTCTATCTATCTATCTATCTATCTATCTATCTATCTATCTATCTATCTATCTATCTATCAATACATGTTCGTAAATGTATCCTAGGGAACGTTTACAAAGTATATGTGTGTTATACTAAACAGAAATATGCAGGATCGCAACTTATTTGTCAAGAAACTAGAACAGTCGTGTACACAAACAACATATGGTGTTAGCCTTCAGGGAAGCACGTTCACTGTTAATGAAATGTTTTTGATATGCCAATACTTACGCACACATTCACCAACGACCAGTTGCCAGCCAGCTCTGCAGAGACACTTATGTCCCTCTCCTTCATTTTTACAATACTCGGTGTCTCTATCACATGAATCTTCAGCACAGTGGTCTAAAATGTGGAAGTAGACCGTAGGATTTTCTTATGATAATTGACACGTCTCCGGTACTACTTTTCAGCCGATAGACACGGCTATATTCATGCAAACTGAAATATGCTGTGTAAACGTGTCCGTTCAACTACCAAGGAACTGCTGGGCGATATGAACATTGCTACCGTACGACACCTGCATGATTCTGTTAGAGGAAGACCATTCGCATTGTCACTTCTGTCGCCACTTACTGTACAAATCTGTTTATCAATTTCATTATACCGCCTAGCAGAGAACCGCTTACTCTTCCAGAAATAAAGAAAATCTCTTTTTTCAAACGATATTCTGGTCAAATTATTCTCTAGATCTGTTGTGTTTTTATGCGTTAATGTTCGACTCGCCTTATCTTGCCTTATCAGCCGAAATGAGAATCCAACGAAATATGTTGTTGGTTGCTCAGTTCTAAAATTGATCATAATAAGTGGCTACATAGCCTACTCCTTACTCGTTTCTATGGTTGTAGTTAGCTTTGCGGTTGTAACGTCTGTTGTGCTGAAGATACTAGGTGGCTGTGTACTTTCTCGCTCTACTGTTGTTACTGTTGCTGTTTGTGGCTTTGCATTTGTAACTTCATTTGTCCTGAAGGTTGAGGATAGCTGTGTATCTTCTTCTTCTGTTGTTCCTATCGTTGTTGGTAGTGTTGAAGTTGTAACTTCTGTTGTACTGAAGGTACTAGGTGGTTGTGTCGATTGTTCGTCTGCTGTAATGGTAGTTGAAATTGCGACAGTAGTTGGCTTCTCTGTTGTCATTGTGGTTGACGATTGTTCTGTTGATGGTCGTTGTGCTGTACTTTCTCTTGTGACAGTGGGTGATTGTGTGGTTGACACTTCTGTTGCATTTGAAGTTCGGTCATATTGCTTTGAGGAGTTGACATAGTGGTTTGCTCTTTTGGTGCACCCGATGTCGTTTCCATCACTAGTTTGCAGCGTATAAAACATATTCTACGGTCAATTTTGTCATACGCATAAATCGATTATGTCTACTTTACCGTACACATAAAACAAATTATTTCCCTCCGTTAGAAGAATGGAGCCGATGGCTGTGTAGCTCGATTATGGCCAACAGCCTCTTTGTAATGTGCATGAATTAAGTCAAATCTGTGGACGGTTGAAACGCTAAAGCTGCCAGATCGACATTTCTGTATTTTTGTATTTCATATCACTGTTAGCGTTGTGGCCAAAATTAAAGCAGGGATTAAGCAGTGTTCAATATACTTACGTTGACAAATGCCATCCTGTTCAACATACCCGTTATCTTCATCACATTTGCATTCGTATCCGCCAAGAAGGTTAACACAAACTTGACTTATATTGCAATTATTATGCGAATCACATTCATTAATATCTAGAGAAACGAACGTCAAGATCAATTACCTGTCATACAATTATATAATCATTTAGAGATCTGAAACTCTATCTCGGTCTGAAGAGAGTACATTTGAGTGATGCAATTACTTAAGAAAGGCTTTAAGTATTCATTTAAATCTACAGGCCATAAAAAGGGTTTCCAATCGTACAACAGCACCACGTTTAAATTTTTAAAATATTATAATTGTCAGTTTAAAAATTCAGTAAAACGAAATTCGCCAGAGGCATTGTTGATGAAACCGTTATTGTTATAAACGTCTGAAAATGCAATTTATGTGACATTTGCATAACAACAAAAACGCTGGAAATTGCCATCTACATGTGAACTTTAATATCATAAAAATATTTATTCGCGATTAATGGACGTAGTTGGAAAAGTGCCTAATATGCACGGATGATAGAGAACATGAAAGACTGACAGGGATGAAGGGTAGTTAGCTCTCCATTAAACAATTCAAACCTATTAGCCTTATAAATTATGTGTTAACTTTATTGATATGACGTATTATTGCCCTATGAGTCGATTTTCTTCAAGAGATCATATTCGGTAGTACATAACCCACCTTTACAGGACGAGGTGTCGTTTTCGTAACCTTGGTCACATACGCAGCTGTACGACCCAAGAGTGTTTTCACAGTGAGAGTTCGTCGGACAGAATGGCGTTTCTTCCAAGTCAGTGCATTCATTTATGTCAGTACAACTTGTTCTACCGTCTCCTGTGTATCCTGTTTTACATGTACACTCATAACTTCCTGGAAGGTTGATACATTCACCACCATCATCATCGGACTGGCAGTTGTTATCATCATTTCTTGCACATTCGTTGTCATCTGGTATTAGGGAAAGTAAGTAAATATTTAATTGAAATATGAACAATTAACAGAAAACGCTGCAACGTAAATTGAAATTTAAAACATGCGTATGGCTATTATGAATGTCTAGAAATAACAAAATAAGGTTTAGAAAAGAAATTAGATAATGATGATCGGTAGTACAACATATTTTTCTCTAACTGGCAAGTGTCTATTTTTCGAATGGTAGAAGTAATAACTGGTTTGCAACAGAGGCCTAGGCAAACGTGGCACACTTGATTAGTTTGCCTTGTTATGGTAGCACATCAAACTGAATAATCTTCGACGCTAACAAATACTGTTTTCCTCCCATTCTATCCTTTACAGATATACGGTGCATAAAAGATGAAATAATATTACACATTGATAAAGAATCATTATAGCATAACCTTTTGCTAGTGAAGCAATATACAATCTGTATAAAGATATATTAATACACCAAACATTTGGCATTAAGATATAAATAACTTTCTTCGCATCAAATTGTTTTCGCAAAGATTATCAAAATACTTTGCTGTGATAAATATGCGATTAATGTTGCATAGCCTTCTCATCAAAAGTCATCTCCTTGCGGTATACTCTGGATACTAAAGCAATATCACTCAGTAAGATGTAACTCTGGTTGCAAACTCCAAAACCATTTACACGTATTCGCCAACCTCCGAAACAGCGATGAAATGCTTACATGAATAAAAAGGTCATTACCTTCGCACATCGTTCCGTTCAAATGATAACCATTAAAACATAAACAGTAAAATGATCCGACTGTGTTTATGCAGTCTGCTTCATCAGAGCAGTCGTCAGTTAGTCTCTCACACTCGTTTACATCATTACAGGTTTTGCCATCTCCATCGAAGCCGGCCTTGCACAAACATCCATACGAGCCAATCTTGTTGATACAAGTAGCATTGATATGACAGTCATTATCTTCGGAGCCATTACATTCATTAATATCTGCAGAATTAAGAAAAAATCACATCATAAAACCTGCATGCCTTTAACGTTATTTGATCATAGCAAACTGTAAGTACAATATTTGATGCATGATACTTTACATAGGCCTATCTCTTTCATAATAAGAATTACATAATTTTGATGAAAGTCAAAATAACTATAAATTTATCGCTATTTCAAATTCCAGTGACGCTAATATTTCAGGTTGAATTTACTGACAAAATTAATTACCGGTATTGCTCTTACAAATTATTATATGGTGGAAACATGTCATTTCTATAGTTCACAAAATAGGTCGTCAAAAGTTTTGGACTTATAAAATGTTTGCAATACATTTAGATATATCTATCAATGAAGTTGTTGGTTTTTCATCTCCTCTTGTCATTCGAACAAAAAAACTAGCATAATATTCTTTTGCATGATGCATTGCAAACCTTGGCAGTCTTCTCCGTCGCCCATGAAGCCTTCCTTACAGACACACGTGTATGAACCGACTGTGTTGTTACACGTGGAATCGTCATGACAGGTATTTATATTCTCTTCACATTCATTAATGTCAACACAAGAGTCTTCTCCGTCTCCGCGAAACCCCGTGTTGCAAGTGCATCTGTAACTCCCTGGGATATTCGTACATTCAGCATTGTCTGCACAATCATGACCGTTGAGACATTCGTCAATATCTATATACAAATGTATGAAAAAAATGGTCATCATTTTTCGGTTACATTGACACACGACACATATAAAAGTGAAAAGGCTCTTCTTTGCTCTGAAAATAGCCGTACCTCTTCCAGTTCGATAAGTTAGAAATAACGTTAGAAAGCCTATATATATCATTAATAGGTCTGTTCTACTTTTTCAAAGATGGTAAGACTAATAGGTAGTTTACATTCATATTCGGTAACTCATACTTGACATTAAAGTGTAAAAAGTACTGAACAAATGAATTATATTTTACCATCGCATTTGATGCCTGTACCGTTGTAACCGTCTTTGCAAGTACAGTTGAAGTCACCCTGTCCGTTTACACATACCGCATCACTAGCGCAATTATCGGCCTGGGAGTCGTCTCTTGGTAACTTGCATTCGTCAATGTCTGTAATAGTTATGCTATATTTTCATGTTTGCTAAATTACAGTGGTACAAAGGGCCATGACAATATGCTCTTTTTAGATCGGTAGGTTAGTGAAACAAAATATATATGAAAGCTAGAACTTTCAGATTTAAAGTAAGTTATGCTAAAACTGTAAATATAGTCCATACTGTCATGCACATTTTACAAACATTTAGTAACTTCGGAATTACATTATTGTCGATCACCTGCAAAGATATATGACAGAGATGGTGATTTGCACAATAAATACGTATGCAAATTCATCATCAGTTGAACAAATAAGAAACAGGTGATCTGTAGTTACCGCTATCTTATTTAAAACTTGCCTGTGAAATTCAGGAGAACATAGCTTTTTGAAGTTTGCTCAACGAAAATGCGCAAATCAAAATGCATGCTAATTTAAACACACTTAAAATGGTTAGCAAGAGAGATCTTTATGCCAAACACAGATGAAATCTGATGACAACGATCAAACTACAATAGGTAGTAATTGTGTTTGACATTAAAGGTCTGGTGAAATCAACCTGTACTGCTGAGCTATATTTAGCTTCCAGGTGGCAATATTGTTACACTCGCAACAAAATTTCTACATAGAAGTATGCGTGAGTGCTATTTTTTTATATTTCTATGTGCAGGGTCAATTCGCTAAACTTAGGCCACGCCCTTAGTTTGGTCATGGTTGGTACACTCTGACGTCACAACGCTGATCATTTAAATCAAATAGCGATCCCCGCGCCAGTGTGTGATCAGTGCAACCGTGGAGGTAATACCTCCACGGGGCAACCCACGCTAGCCGTCCGTTTCTCACAAGCAGACTCCCGCCAGCGCTACGTCTGATGCACAGTTACGTGTGGTTCGATACACAGCGGCCGCCGCATGGTATGCATAGAAAAATAGGAAAATAACACGCGGCGGCCGCTATGTATCGAACCACACGTAACTGTGCTCTGATGGAGAATTGCTCGACCAAGCGCTTTGTTACATGTAAACGAAATCCACGGTCAATGAAGGTCGGCTTTGCTCGTTCACGTAAATCGTATCAGTAATGACTCTGTACCGGCAATGTATATGATGCACACATGCATAAGAATAGCATGGGCAATCAGTATCGACTTGACAGACCACGTTTAGGCGCAAATTCACGACTAGAAACGAGATAAAACAACCAGACGTACTTCTCTGTGCTTCGATTGCTTTTTCGAACCAAAAAAATCATTTAGTGCCGGTAATTATCCCTTGTTAAAACGGGATCGACGACGGTATGAACTTCACGACGCCTTTGTGAAAAGCTATGGCAATTGACTGCGTTAAAAATTTTAGCAAATCAGAGCAGCCGATACATGTCGGGGATGTAAACGAACAAATCACAGAATACAATACATAGATTGTACATCTCATGATTGGATATATGGAGGACAAGAATGAGACCTCGATTGAGCCGTAAGTTAAGCGATAAACCCGGAAGTAACTTAGCGAGAAAAGAGTATGTCATCTATTTGCACCGTTCATCGCGTTAGTTACGTTTTCTTTTCAATTTTAGAAGGATTATTGCCATAAGAAACGATCTGTGCATATTTCACCCGGCGATCGTCCTGCTTTTAGGCGGCGATTTTCCGCCGCCTGACTGCTAGCCGCTTCGATCAATCTGCAAAACTTGTAGCTTTGGCTGGCGAAACCGAATTTCACGTCAAAATATATATTCGCAAGCGTGGAGAATCGTTTTGATAGAATTTTCGCCGCATTCAATTATTCATTTATCGCATTTTGCAAGTGTTGCGAGCGTTAGCGTGAACAGAGTATGATACTAATTATGCAAGCGGAAACCCTAGAAGTTAAGCTTACTCCCCGTGGGGAGCTTACGAAGGTGTGAAATACTTACTTCCCGTTATCAGTGTTATAAGATACGACGTCGGGCAAACTTCGGAAAACCGAAAAAAGTCGACTGGAGAGGGTTTGGGGACACGCCAATATTGCATTTTCCTTTTAATAATCGCGCGCTAAACGACAAAAGAAATAAACATAACTGTTCTATAGACTATCAACGGTATTTCTGTGATTTTGCAACATGGGCATTTCACCAGACCTTTAGCTAAACAGATAGAGCGTTTATAGATCTAATTCATGGTGTCTTTTGCATGCCGTTGTTTTTAATTTACCTTCCCACTAAATAGTAAGAGTTACAAACATACCTTTGACAATCGACGGAAAACAAATATTCATGATCAGTTACTAGGGCACATGGTAAAATACGGATCCTGAATTTTACCAGGAATTTTGTATCAGTGAATATCTGTATAGCAAATGATTCCTTCAAAATATAGTAATAACTGTTTGAGTTTTTGATAAGGTTATTAGGATTCAGGATGAAAAATTTTGAAGAAGAATAGAGATACACTATGTCCTTATTCAGTCACCATGGTAACACTTTCTTACCAAGACATGTCCTACCATCCCCCATGAATCCAGACTCACATCGGCAAGTAAATGAACCAACTGTGTTGCTGCAGTTGCCGTGTTTTTCATGACAGTCATGCATCTCATTAAGACATTCATTGATATCTGAAAGGAAGTATGGCGATCGTTAAATTTTGAACCCAAACACAAGAGCGAACTTCATTTTTATTCAAATGCCTGGTGTATCGGGAAATTCGAAAATGATAAAAAAATTTACTATCAAAATAACACGGTTTCTTTATTGCAATCTACATTCAAAGTGTTTGCTGGTATCAAATGTCACTGCAAGAATACTGAGATCAACATCTTATTTATTGTTGTGTAATTTACATTTATAATATTTTGTAATGACTGAAAACGATTCATGCCTTGGCGTATATTGAGAATAACCACCAAACTTCCTTTTGACTTTGTTGTAGTTTTTTCTTCGCTTGAATTGTTATGTATGTTTACGTGACAGCTAAAGTCATCAGTAATGACCGAAGATTGGATGCTACAGACTTCTGTGAGCAGTCAAGTCAGCATGGACTGATTTGGACTATGTCATTTTTGGCTAATTAAGACTTTCCAAGACATCGCGACCATTAGGGAGCATCGTGCTGAAACTCCCGTCGTCATTGAGTATCTCTCGCCTGTACATGGTTACAGATTTCTATTTATACACAGTATAGAACTACCATTACTAACAGTGTATGTAACTGGTGATGTGACATCACATATAACGTGTTTATATACAGAGTATAGAATTACAATTACTTACAGTGTATGTGATCGGCGATGTGACATCACATATAACGTTTTATATACAGAGTATAGAATTACAATTACTTACAGTGTATGTAATCGGCGATGTGACATCACATATAACGTGGTTAGATCTCAAAAGCAAGTTATCGTTGTGGCATACTTTGAGCAAATTCTATCCGATGAAGGCATGTAAATACATGTGTTACCTTCTATGCCTAAAGTTGGTCACACATTTAAAATTTGATGTTTGAAGGACTTTATATCATTCTCTTTTGAAGAAGGTTGGTTCACACCTTCACAACTTTCACCGGTACCGTTGTAACCCGTGATACAAGTACAATTGTATGACCCGGGAAGGTTTGCACATATGGCGTTCGTATCGCAGGGATCTTCATCTAATGAACATTCATTTTTGTCTGAAAGAGTAAAAAGTCGTAAAAATTCAAAGAGAGAAATATAATGGGATATTTAGGTCACGAGCACAATGAATATTTTTTACTGTAAAAAACGTGGGTTCTGTTATCATTGCCCACTCACTTTTCTCAACAATTTCCTCTGCCAGTTTTGTCTGTAAAGAAACATCCACGCATTTTGTTCACTAAGCACGGGACTAGCAAGCAATGAAACGATCTTATGGTATAGTAGAATGTGAAATGACTCGGGAAGACCAGCGTTGTGATTGGAGGGACTTCACAGACAGCTTTGGCAGCGACTCATAGCAGCAATAGGAGTAGTAAGATACCTAACCAGAGATCAAAGTTGACGGTGAGTAAAACGGAATGAAAAACGAATATCAATCGCTCTGTGTTACCGTTGTCGTTTCGTAAAGATTAGATTGATTACTCACCTACACATAGAAATCCATTGCCTTCATACCCGTCATTACATTTACAGGAGAAGGATCCTTCTGTATTGTTACAGCTAGCATTTGCATCACAGGCAGCCACGCCGTTCTCACATTCATTAATGTCTGTCAAGAAAACACGACAATGGGCAAACTCCAGTGTGACAAGTTGAAATAGGGTAGGGAAAACGTGTAAGAAGAGACTCGGATAGATTTAGTACCTTCCACAATGTCCGAAAATATTACGGATATCAAACATCAAAGTCCAAAACCAATTACGCATTATTGAAATAACATAATGAAAACTTGGCTAGTCAGAGTCTCAAAATCGTTGATACCGTTTACCGTCTTCGCTCTTGTAACTAAAAACTCAATCACAATTTCAAAGTGCGCCGTATTAAATAATTACCTTCACATTCCGAGGCTGTAGCGTTGTAGCCGTCTTTACATACACAATCGAAACCACCATCGTTGTTGAAACATATCTCATTGTCTGTACAATCATTATCTTCTTCCAATATGCATTCATCTTTGTCTGTGAGAACCAAATAAATGATTGAATTATTCTTATATGTTCTGCAAATCCAAGTGACGCAATGTTGATCGATTCATGAAACCTTGACGGTGTCATTATCTTTTACTATCAAATGCATAACTGAGAAATCCATATAATTAGTACATATGTCTACAAATAGCAATGTATCCATTCGAGCATCCTTCAAATTTTATTTTAGACACCAACTAAATATCTGCTGCTGGTAATCTTGTACCAAACAAAACGCTCCTATCTAGAAAAATTTCAATTAAACATTTCTTCATTACTAATACTTTGCACCAAGAAATCGATCTCTTCAAAATAAAGGGAGAACATGAAGGATCAGGATTGTGCAAATATCGATCAATATGATTTTCCATATTAGCTAATGTGTAAATCTCAGTTAAAATCACACAAAGCAAACATGGCATCGAGAGCTATCCCAGAAGTAATATGATTTCCATTGTGCACGATATCAATGAGAAAATATCTCTATACTAGACGCCATACAGCCATTCATCCTCACCAGAACAAGTCCTGTAGATCAGCTGTGAGTTCATAACCATCATTGCATTCGCATCTGTAGCCAGGCGTCTCGTCAATGCAGGTATGTTCACATGCCTGTTTATATTGCATTGGCTCATCCTCCGTGCCATTACACTCATTTATCGCTGAATATTGAAAATATAAGTGTCTCTTTAAATACGTTATTAGTCTTAAAATGAGGCTCCTCTGCAGCCTGTTGTTCATCAAAACAAGAGAAACGGAATTCCAGATCTAAGCTCTATTAGAGAGTACTTATATAAGTACATACGTGTACACAGGGTATCATTCGTGTCACTCATCCTGTATCCCCGATCACAGTAGCAGGTTTCCTCATCATTTCCATTAAGATAGCAGGTGCCACTGATACAGTCCTTGGAGCAACTGCGCGTTTCATTCACTGTAGAAAAGGATGAATTCACTTAACCATATCTTGTCGAAGACGAATACTATGAACTTCTAATGCTAAATGTAGATTCCTCCATCTAATCTACACGAATATGCAGGTTTCATTCAATGAACGATTAAATTGTTTGCCGTTATACTATATCACTAACAGTGTGTAATACGACGTTTGACATCAATTACGGATAACGGATGGCAATCATTACCATTTATTTACTATAGGCCCTTTTAATGAAGCATGAAAAAAAGCTCGATTGATCAATTTCTATGATATTCCGCGTAGGGTCTCCTGAAACATAGACAAGGCTTAGGTTATATGCCTTCGAACCTTAGAATGAATGTCTTAATTAATATTAATACACCGGCTAACCTGTACATGTAAGGTTATCATCATCAAGGTAAAATCCGTCCACACAACTGCATCTATACCCATATGAGAATCTTCAGTGCTGTTAGTATCCTCGCAAAGTTGAGAGCACTCGTCAGTTTGATACGAACACTCGTTGATGGCTACATGAAATACAAATTCACGTTAAAGGGCATCTCTCTCTCTCTCTCTCTCTCTCTCTCTCTCTCTCTCTCTCTCTCTCTCTCCCCCCCCCCTCTCTCTCTCTCTCTCTCTCTCTCTCTCTCTCTCCTCTCTCTCTCTCTCTCTCTCTCTCTCTCTCTCTCTCTCTCTCTCTCTCTCTCTCATGAATCCCAATTGTAACAATCAGTGCTCGAACGCCAACTCAGTCAAAACAGCTTCAATCAATGTGATATCTTCGATCAACGATGTCGTCTTATGGTAATTTATCTGCAACTAGGGATACCAGCTAACCCTTACGAATTATAAGGATATTTTCTATGCATCTTACAATCACAATTAATTCCATTAGGGTTAAGTATGTAGCCATTTCCACAGGAACACTGGTAAACACCGTCGTCGTTTGTGCAGTTCTGTTCACAAATATCCAAAGTGCATTCATCAATATCTGAAAAAGGCGAATGAACTCATATTGTCATTAGTTCTTTCACTATTCCCTCTTACTGATTACTGTTGTTGTAAGTTTATACATACAGTGGAACGATTGTTTAAGCTTCTTGGTAAGGTTTCATAGTGATATAAAAGTTTTAGACTTCTTAAGGGTGATTAGTATTATCATCACTGATTAAGTCGTAAATTGAAAAGTATCTTTAAATATCACTCTGAATCAAATATCTGAAACTCGTTGTTGCGTCGAAAAGTTTCTACGTGAAGTCCACGCTTAAAATGTGACACACTGACCTTCACAACTTGTTCCGTCGCCGGTGTATCCAGGATTACAGAGACACTGAAAACTACCAAGGGTGTTAGAGCAGGTGGCGTCTTCATGGCAATTATCATCAGCACATTCATCGATATCTAGTTTCGTAATCGTTCAGAAAATATAGATACTTGGTTTTACCAGAAATGTTATTGTCAGAAAGAAACTTGGTTTATTGGTTTCTCACATCGTTACACCATGATGTATATTTAACTGCAGACTAGTCAAATTCAGTGTAGCGATTGTTAGCTAGCCATTCAATAAAGGCGAAGACATCGCACGAGGAGGCAATTCTTAGTAAATGTGGATATTCAAGAGATCAAGAAATGAACATCAAGGAAAACATACATGTACAGCTGATATCTTACCGGAGCATGTTTGCCCATCTCCAAGGAAACCATTCTTGCAAATACATTGGTATGAGCCTGGTATATTCTCACACAAGGCGTAATCAGAGCACGAGTACGTAGAATTGTCCGCGCATTCATTGACATCTAAGACGAATTTATTTACATTAAAGCACTAAATTTAGATATATGAAGAGGAGGTGACATAAGTAAAGTAAATATGCATATCAGAATATTGTGAAAATATTGTACCTTTGCTGAAATATCGCAGGAATGTAAAAGCTAATAACGTGAAATTCATGGCAGGTATTCATGCTTTTCTTGATAACATATACCAAAGCTTGGAACAAACTTCCCCTAATAATTAAAACACGTATCTCATAGATATGGGTGGCCCGAAATTATACAGTTGAATGATATCAATAAATATTCAGTTTCCAGCAGTTGCCAATCCTGAAACCTGCATAATCTATACTCTCTAAAATTGTGTTAAATATGCATGACCCGGCAATGACAAAATACTTGTTGATTCTGTATTTTGAATGCGCAACACACAATGTGCCGTTAAACCTTAGACACATCTTACCGCTACAGAAGGTCCCATTACCAGTGTAACCATCCGCACAAACACATATATAGGACCCAATTTTATTTACGCACTGTGATCCCTCGGCTTTACACCTATGCTGTCCAGTATCGCACTCGTCCGTATCTGAAACACCATCAACACGTCAGTCTATTATGTTTTCATATTGACGGACACATATGTACACAAATACAGACGAGGTCAAGTTGTCTAAGACGACACACAATGACGCAAACTTGCACCAAAATAACAATATCTCGTTTTAACTAATTAAAAACTTCATAATTCTAATACAGTAACTGTAACATCAGTGTGTCAAATACGCCGATGCGTCACATTGATCGTACGAAAGCTTACACCAGCAATGGTAAAATATTACTGAGTACATGTACAAATAATGCCCCTTCAACTAGTACAGAAGGTCGACACCATAATACAAGGAGTTTAGATGACAAGGAAATTCTTGATTAGAGCAAATTAACAATCAAAAGACATGAACGTTGTTTTCAGAGGCAGAATAAACCCTTCAAATCGAGGTTTTAGGCTAAATTGGAACATTCGCTAGGGGTCAAAATTTCATCATGTGCTTAACTTGCACTGACATGTCTGAGTGGGCGAGAAAAATGTCCACATAACGCAATGCTCCTCTCTTGGCTCTAACCTTTTCGTACACTGAGGCGTATTCAATTTCGAAAGTACTACAACCTATTGTGGCACTAAAACCACCTTAGAACGCCATAAACTCATTATATAATATAAGAGAAATATCTCCTTCACAGGTGAGCACATTTTCGAATCAGATATACTTTTTTGTACAGCATTCGCCCACAGGCTTGTTCTATGTTTGGTGATTCACCAAATTCTTCTATATGCCCATCAACACCTGAGTTGGCTATTACTTATGATCTTACCATACCTTCACAAGTTGAACCATCTCCGATATATCCGGGTTTGCATGCACATGAATAGCTGCCTTCAAGTTCGGTGCAGGTTGCCCTTTTTACGTGACAATCGTTCATTGTGATGTCACTACATTCCTTGACATCGGAGCAGTTGACTCCATTTCCAGTCCATCCATCATTGCAACGACATTTAAAGGAACCAATCGTGTTGGTACAAGTTGATTGCGGACTGCAGTTGTCTGTGTGTCTCTCACACTCATTTACATCTAAAAATAGCAACATAACTTTACGTACTTTCTGTATACGCTTCCTTGTTTGATCGCAACTGACATGTGAAACGCAAATGAGAGATGAACAGTCCCCAATGATTATGCATTACAGTCGTAAGTAAACATTTACAGCCAAGGACGCCGTCAAAATTTTCAATTTAATCCTTAAAATAACCATTTTCTAAACTTCATCTTCAAGCCAGTGCCTTGACTGACAACAAAGTAAGCTTTGATATAAATCGTTGAAAATTAAAGATTAAAATGTTAACAAAGACTTTGCTAAAAACATTTTTTACCTTCCTTTCAACGTTTACCTCTCGTCCACAAAACTCCGCATCGGAGGCAAACGAGCAAATACGACTGACAAGAAGTGAACATTGCCTTTGCAATTTTAAATTAACGCCATTCTTTATACAATCCTAATGCTAAATGTGAAATTTTAACTTTTACAATATAAAACTGTGAAACCCATGTTATCTCGATGTTGAGAATTGATTAACAAGAACTGTGAATTTTGAAAGTCTCAATATTGGAGGCGCATTCTATCAAAACAGGCAATCGACACTGTCGCCCTAGTCCATCCGCATCCCAAAAACGTGCTTACAAAAGAGAAATAACTAAATGACGGCCTACCAGAGCAATTGAATCCACCACTGTCAAATTCGTAACCACCCAAACAGGTACACTTATAACTTCCAACGATGTTTGCACAGTCTGTGTTTTCACCGCAAGGCTCTTGCAAACATTCATTCACGTCTGAAACACAGTTAAAACTATTTATTCCCCTTGAATGCAAGATAAAAGCACTTTGACAAGATTCCGATTTTGAATGTGTAGCGGCCATATTTTTATATTTCGATATCCAAATAATTTTTATAATAACAACTATGATTACAAAGGGTTTATAGTAATTATATAATACTCAGTCAGGACCATTGTGCTTGACGCATTTCTACTAAATCCCAAAGCCTCGCAAGAGGAGCTATTACCTTCACACAGTGTTCTGTTGCCATCGACCCCAATGTAACCATCATTACAGGTGCAGTTAAATCCGCCGCCAATGTTAATGCATGTTGCCTTCTGGTGACAGTCATCAATGTTTTCCGTACATTCATTGATATCTGAAAATGAATGTTTATGAAAATTACCATATTTACACAAATAAGGCTGAGCTTATATAGCTCACATATATATAGCTTATATATATATTGATGATAACTATTTTATACAATGACAAAGATGGATTTGCCACACAGCGTAACTCACAGATCAGTCTTTCTGACGTGCTTGTGTGATTGATTTGTGTATGCTGCAGTGACTGTTGCAGTTTTGTATTCCAGCTGTGTGCAGTAGCTATGACAAAATTGCTACATGAAAGTGGGTCATTGAGCCGTCCTGTGTGAGGATTAGAATGTGACTCGGAGGCGTTTTCTACTGTCCTTCAGCGACCATGCTGCAAGTCTAACAATTGTATAGTATAACGTCGATGACACCAATGAAGGGCAAGTAGTTCAATTGACTTGATCATACTATGCTCTTCAGGAGAAAGAAAATATCAATTAATTACCTGTCACAGCCTTTCTCGTCAGTGTCGAGGCGATAGCCCTCTGAACAGCGGCAAACATAACTTCGAAGTGTATTTTCACATATTTGATCGCAAAATGGTTCACTTGAGTGAAAATCTCTCTCTTCTTCGCATTCGTCAAAGTCTGCAAATATACATGATACAAGAATGTGAAGATCATCACATACCTGGAAATTCCATTCCAACCAAGCGTTTAGGAAAACTGTCTCGTAATGGTTTATGAGAATGAAGAGTAATGGCATAAAAATCTTCTGATCACTGTAACAATATGATCAATTTCCTAGAGATAACTGTTTACGTTGATTGAGACAGCTATGTTATACGTAACTGTTTTACAGCAAGACTTCGTTTGTAGACTCTGACACGTAATGGGTTATTTCTTCATACACAAATATTAAAGGTATACTGTCACCTGTGTCAATATTGCCATAGTTACCATGGAAAGAGAAAATCTAACCAATCACAGATTTTAAGCGGGTGGCCGCTTTTTAAAAACAGCGCCCTCACATGGGCATTTTGAATACTAAGGAAGGCCCCTTTGACCATATATGGGCATATTTCGATTACAGGTGACTGTATACCTTTAAGCTGGTGCTTGTATTTATTTATACATATGATTATAATATGAATTCTAACTCATGAGAAGCCAATGAACTTGTAAACGTTCATACAAAGGTATACAAAGATATGGCACAAGACCACTAATTAATTTCCCATAGGCCACCACAGTAGCGTTGAGCTCAATTTTCCTATTTTAAAACATTCAGTGATACGAATCCTCTTAACATGTGTTAAGTCAATGTCAGCTTGACAACTGATGAATTTTTCGTGTTGGCATGTCCACGGAAATTTTGAGATAACGATAAAAATAGCGCCCTCAGTGGTGTTTTTGACAAAATTCGGGCTTATTATTATGATTTCTATGAGCCTTAGAACTCCACATATTACCACAGAATGCTTCAGCCATTATTCACAACAGTCTGCATTTTGATTCAAGCAGAAAAATATCTTTACAAAAATACTTCCATTTACAGTTCAAACCAAACAGGCATCCATGCAGGTATCAAAACTTCAAGGTCTGCACTATTTTTCTTCCGAACTATCTTCGTGGCTAACGAACCCGGAAGTGAATTAGTGGTCTTGTTCCACATGCCATACTCACCAAAGCATTTCGTGCCATTCCCTATCAACCCTGTCGGACATTCTCCACATTCAAAACCTATCGACGGTGCTTTATTGTCGGTACAATTGACACCAGGAAAACATGGATTATCTGCACATGCGTCGTAGTCGTCCTGACAAAAGTCACCGGTGTAGCCAGGTGGGCAATCGCACGTTACCACCTTTTCATTGCAAAGACAAGTTTCAAAGCTTTAGAGTTTGGGAGAGTTTCATTTGCTCTGAAGCCATTATACATGAATATACTAACATAACGTGATACATTATAACTTCAGATAGTTGCAGAAGTACATGCATTCTGTTATACTTGACTATATCAATCTCAGCGATAATACACAAAGTTAAAAATTATCGTGTTGTGCTGTCCATTTGCTGTTTCATGTTCAGAATAAATCTGGTCACCTACCTCAAATTTATCATTTACCAGATCTGACCCTTCTACAGATACATTGTAATTGCAACTGCCACCATTTCGGCAGTCGCATACTTTGACTTGAAGCACAACGGAAGTACTGGCTGAAGTATCGGTAACAATGATTGATAGATTGACTTTTTCAGTGTCCTGAGGGGTCCATGTGAAGTTACCATCTGTTGATCAGAAAGAATAAAATATTTGCTTCTATTTGGTCACTGTTTGATCTATTTTGTAACCAAGTCTATGTTGACAATATATTTTGAATGTGCAAAATTATTATCTTACCTTGGTTAATGGAAGCACCGAGCACGTCATCCGCAAGCATATATGTTATGGTGTCTCCAGGGTTCGGATCAGACGCATCCAATTTCAATGACACGGCCTTTCCAACTTCTACTTCTAATAGAGAACTGCCCTCAATCGTTACATTCGGAGGGAAGTTACCTGGTCATCATAGAACAAGAAAATGGCGTTGTCACATGTGTCTGCGACATTCTAGATTACTTCTCCATAAAACTAAAAACAAAATAAGATTTTACTTACCCAAATCCGTTTGCTGCTGTCGTATTTGTGTTGATGAGTTCCTTGTCAAGAGACCAATCTCTTCCCTCTCCGTAGCCAATGAATCAAACAGACATTCCTGATCGTCGCCACAATTAGATCGGACCTTACTCAAGTAAGCTGGGTCTTCCCTTTCATATTTGTCGATTAACTCGTCCAAGAACAACGGTTTGAAGGTTGGGTCGTTGTAATCTGACCACGACTTTCCTTCTTCATACCGGAAGAGCGACTGATCGGCTGATATATTCCCTACATGTGGAATAATTGTGTTAGGAATAAGTGATAATTTGGCACAAAAATGCGAGGCGTCCGATTGGAGGGGGTAACTGTAAATATTGGAAAAAATTAATCGAAAATACATGCATGTAACCCTGTATTGCCTGCTTGACGGTATTTTGAAATGCCACGATGAAAAGATGGACTTCTGAGCAATCTTATCATGGAGACGTTGAACGTGTTTCACATTCAATTGTCACTTGGAAATAGAAAACTCGTTCGCATACCGGTATAGAGTTGGTCTATTTTAAGAAACCAGTGATATCCTTTCTGGTGTGGACAAAGAAATTTGCTATCAAATATAAATCCAAAATCTCACTGAGACAACCATACAAAGAAATTTTAGAATCAATTTTAGAATCAATATCACATTAGGTAGCCTTCTGATGACTTGGTCATTTTTATGTCCATTTCCGACATCCCTCCGCGCACTCACATGCTTAAATATGCGATATCAAGATAAAACAATGATTTACTCACACTGCTGACCGAATGCAAAGTACTCGGCGTCTGTAAAGTTGTCACCTGTGGGTTGCTTTATATTGCCGTCTGGGAGTTTGAAGTCGTTTGTAGGATCTCCATCCCAGAATCCTTGTGAGAGGAAATGTCGACAAATGTAAAATTACAATAGCTGCAGCTGTAAATTCGAGGCAATGTGAAACATATTTGTTTCGCGATCGCTTGTTGAAAAAATCCAGATGTTCGCCAATAACAACAATTGCACTTTCAACGAGAGATATAGTTTTGTAAATATGTTCAACTGGTATTGTTGTAGTTAATTTAGCCGGAGTCAAAATGCTTCATGGCATTAGCAATGGTCAAAGAGCCTTGTTAGGAAAGATTGAGAACCTACCAATTGAATTTTAATTCCCCCCAAAAGAAAGCATAAAGTTAATCAAAAAGGTTATTCAGTTTTTGAACCAAAAAGGAAATTGCCAAGGCAGCGAACAGCAGCGCAAATTTTGAATGTGGTAAATGAAGTCAACTCTGTGTAGCTATGCTGAACCTCTCATAACAGTATACATGCGTTGTGGACTTTGGTCTACAGCATATTGTGCAATTTACCCAGTAAGCCTGTAACACGACCTTTGAACTCTTCTGGTGCCGAAAACAGGACATCAAGCATCTTCTCTGCGACTCCAATAGATATCGACATTTTGGATGTGAATGATGCGACGAATCTAACTTTCGCACCCGACCCTACAGTGGATTCTTCTTGTTTCAATGACATAGAAACGTTAGTGCCATTCGGAGTAAATGGTTCTGGGGGGATAAAGTAAAGTTGGAAGGTGAATCAAGTATATCAATGATAGCAAAAATCTTAAGTAAGTATGCTTATAATCCTCTATGAATGAGGTTCGATTCAATTGCTAAGCACAAAAATGATGATAAAAATGCACAAGGGACGATGAATCAAACGACATTTTAAAAGCATTGAAATTCGTGGGAGCACATCACCGAAACCAAAAAACTAATGCATGCATGTATGATTTCAGTGCCAACATGTGCATGTATGTGTGTATAATGAGACTAACTTTGGATTCAAACCCGAAAACTCACGAACACTTCGCAATTTGATAAAGCAGGCTTATGAAACCACATCCTTACACCTAAAACAATGTGATTAATAACGAAGGTAAGTTTAAATTATACAAGATCACTCCACTGTAGTTCAACTATTAATGCGTGTATATGTAGGTAGGTAGGTAGGTAGGTAGGTATCTATGAATCTACGTATCTATGTATCCACATAACTATATATCTACGTATCTATGTATCTATGAACAATCACATATGTAATTAAAATCATTCAAAAATATGTCTGCATGTTTTTTTACAAATACATTTATTATGTCTCAGTGTTTTTGTACCGCTATGTGTCTGAGTATTTGTGTTTGCCAACCCCGGAAAATATATTCAACTACATCAACATAAATTGTAACACTCACGATCATCCAGGAAAGTCTTATTGAACAGTTCGCCATCGACGAGAACGTCATAATCAGTACCATCATCTGTTAGCTGGACTTGAACCTATTTAGTGGTAAATGTATTCAATGCCTTTGATAAAATGACTATAAATTAACATCTTAAAAAGTTATTCCAAGGTTTATTTTAATGTCTTAAGTCTTCGTGTTTCATTTATAAGGGCATGTTCCGTTCAAATGTATAGTTGGATAACTATTGCTAGTTCTTTGGCCATTGAGACATCGCCTAATCAGGAATATGATCATTTACTTCAGTTAGTATTTATGGTATGACTGCATAAATATAAATTATGTCAAAAACCTTACCGTAGAACTGTTCTGTTGTTTTGCCGCAAAAGCTACAAACACCGTAGCTTGGCTCTGTGTGCCATTCTTTGTGATTGCTCTTGCTGTTCTTCCTTGTAAATTGAAGAAGTCGTCGTCAACCTGCACCAAGGTGTACTCTCCTAATCCATTAAAGGTGTACGAAACGCCATCAAGAGTTTTCAAATGAGGATCTCCAAGCATCCAGCCTATGATCAATGAAAATATTTTTAGCAACAAGAACATTATATTATATTATATTATATTATATTATATTATATTATATTATATTATATTATATTATATTATATTATATTATATTATATTATATTATATTATATTATATTATATTATATTATATTATATTATATTACGTTATGTTTCGTTATGTTATGTTATGTTATATGATATTTTATTATATTATATTATATTATATTATATTACATTATATTATATTATATATTATATTATATTATATTATATTATATTATATTATATTATATTATATTAATATTATATTATATTATATTATATTATATTATATTATATTATATTATATTATATTATATTATATTATATTATATTATATTATATTGTATTATGTTATGTTATGTTATGTTATGTTATGTTATAGCTTTGTCAATACCAGTGAATTTTTGACGTCATATCTCCACATTATTACTGATAATGTTTTCCATTATTCAGCATTGTGGCCCCACAGTGAGCATAACAAAGCAAGTTTATTCTTGGAAAACGAAAAAAGGACTGCGCATTTAAAAAGGGGGAAAGTATGAGATAAACCATGTAATCCACAAAACGATAAATCTTGATAATGGTGCGCAATATTGATAATAATGTCTTACTGTTCGATTTATCAATTTTCTGAGTCCTCCCGCATGCATTTCACAAATTGAACCGTGAAAATGCTGCTCATTTTTATGTTCAACATGCGTGTTCAGTACAGTGCAGTTGGAGTGCGTGTAATGTATACAGTTTACAGGGTCAGGGCCGATCATGCTGGCCGACGCTTACTTGCTTTAAACTCAATTTAACTTTAGTTTTTTATTCGTTTTCAAGTAGAGTATTCGTTTTCTACATCTATTAATTCACTAGCATTGCCAAAACTATAAAATAATAGCAATAATGTACCCCATCCCGGCCAATAATGGACTCAAGCAAACTTTGCATTCAATAATGAACTCGGCTTCACCTCGTACCTTATGTCGTGCAAAGTTTGATTTCGTCCATTACGGCGGAGGAGTAATATTACTAAAGTAATTTATTATATGTAATTAGATATTATTCCCTAATATTTTCTTCGTTCAGCGAAGGAAATACGAGTGACGTAATGACCGTGTCACCACGAGTCGAAGACGAGTGGTGACATGGTCATTACGTCACGAGTATTTTCCGAGCTGAACGAAGAAAAATATTAGGGAATAATATACTTATCACATGCACAAGCCAAGAATTCGTTATTTTTTGCAAAATAAAATAAGTTTTCCATGACGATTCCGCGTTTAAACTTTTGAACTACTTTAGGAATAATATCAGTACGCCGTGCACAAGTTGTCAATCATTTCCAGTCGTCCGTCGTGTGCGTTAGCGCTCAGTACGTTCGTTCGTGTGTGGAGCAAATGACAGCTCTCGGTCTACACGTAGGCTACCTTCCGCAAAGTTATACTCTATTTCAAAGATAGCATAGACCTAGAAATTTATCACAGACGAAGATACGCTATTTTTCGGGAACAAATATTGACTGAATCTCGACGGCGCGAACACTGTAAACGTCGCGCCTGACCCTGTTTACAACCTTGAATGCGTACGGAACCCACGGTATATGCGACCAGCTTCGAGTTCGTTGTTTCCGCAAATTATTCACGTAATTCCTTCAGAATATACAGGCGGTACACTCTTGTGTTTACATTGTTCGGATTATTAATGTCGTAGTCTGTGAAAATATCGATTTCATTACATGACTTTTGATCGTGGGAGAAACATCGGCCGCCATGTTGTTTGTCTAATTTACGAGCACACCGAAGCTCGACAAAAAAAGGTCCGACGCACCAAAATTTATGACATAGACGCGGGTTGTCGTGACGTAGAACGACCAGAGAATAAATCCCGTGTTTTTTGTTCGGAGACGACAAACTTGGCTTGTGCATGTGATAAATATGTATGGTATAATATGAATACTGCCGTGTAAAGTAGAGGAGCAAAGTAATGTAGTGAGTGGAGTAGTGTGTTAGTGTTGAGTGTAGTGTAGCTGTATGTGAGGTGTAGTGTAGTGCGTAGCAGTGCAATTAGTGTAGTGTAGTGTAGTGTAGTGTAGTGTAGTGTAGTGTAGTGTGGTGTAGTGTAGTGTAGTAGAGTAGAGTAGATTACAGTGTAGTATAGCAGGCCTATAGTATTGAATAGTGGAGTAGGGTAGAGTAGAGTTGAGTAGAGGAGTAGGATAGAGTAGAGTTTAGTAAGTAGGCTTAAAGTAGAGTAGAGTAGAGAAGAGTAGAGTATAGTATAGTGTAGTGTAATGTAGTATACCATATCATACTTTATGTTACCATATTTAGCAAAGATGTCGGTGAATATCTGTTGAAACAGGACGGTTCCAGCATTTCCGAAATACATCAGCGGGTATAAACAGATTGCTATTAACGGACATACAAGTGGGACCTGGCCTTACTCATTGTTAATGTTCAGATATAGTAATAGTCCTACAAGATACGTGATTGCATCTGGTTATAGTGTTTTACTTACCCCATATAGGTGGGAAATACCCATTACACGTTCCTGGTGGTCGTTTCTCGGCATACAAGTCACAAAAATATGGATCCCTTGAATACTGGCAGCAGTAATAACGTGGCAATATGTCTTCGTCTGGAAATTAGAATGACCAGATCTGATAAGTTTGCTATTGAGCCTTAGGTTCCTATTCATCCCATATTCTAATAGTTTTTCGTGAAATGTAATTGAATAACATTACTCTTGGAAACGTTTCACTTGAGCTTATCTTATCCCACTGGATTAAAATCTGTCGCGAAAGTTAGTTTCGTTTTTGTGTACGTAACACAAATTATACCCAAGCTGTACACTGAGTACTGTATAAATGTAATTCGGTCATCGAGCTGTTAGCGCGTTTACAATTTGCACGAATGGTGCACACATTTTTACCATATACCAATATTTTTATTTAATCGAAAGAGTGGCTGAAAATATTAACAAGTTACACTAATTAAGCTAGATAGATGCAGCACTGTATAATGCTTCAAGCGACTTTTTGAAACGAAATACTCACTGTACCAAAGCCTGTACAAATACCATCTCCACCACAAGAAACGACCACCAAATTGCCATCTTTCTGTAAAACTACTATCCCATGCATATCTACCGTAGCCTTCCACCAACGTGTGATCAGACCGGTAGCGACACCTTTGCCCTGCTCCCCAACGGTTGGGGAAAATGGTTTGGATCGTAAAACTTCGGCCTATGGGCAAAAAGCAGATATTTATTTTCTTATGACTCAACAACCTGTTGATGGAAATATTTCTTGCACTATGGTTATACTATGGAATTTTGAAACACATTGCATCCAACAGTAAGATTGTAAGCAATTACAAGTGTGTGAGTTTGGTCTTTTCGAAATTTTGAAACATATGAAAAACAAGAGTATTATACATATCATCAAATAGTGTATTAAATTTGACACGTAGTATCACGTGGTGTCGAAATTTCTATTGTGTCACATAAGATTAAGGAAATAAGTTTTAGGTAGGTACATTATTGACAAATGTTTGTGCTCTACAATAATACTGGCCTTGTCGTCGGTTGATCGCTGAAAGTAAATTTGGATCAATCTCGTCATCATTGAAGTTTTGTGCTGCTTCTCCATCTTCCTCTGTGCCACTACCGAAAGAATTATCTTGCCTTCCCTGTCCAAATCCACACGGGCAGGTTCCAAGTCCCCAACTCCAAGTGTCCGGATGAGGTTGTCGATAGTACCACTCCAGGCAATACTTTTTTGGATTAACTGTGTATCGGTAATGGTTTTCAACACGAAATATCCACCTTCCTTTCTTGTTTGTGTTTCCATCGTACTGATCAGGTCGGTATTTTTGATGAAGCAAGGAAAGTTCCGATTCTGTACGTTACGTACATAGTGATATTTATACGAGCTGTAATAGTAGCTGTAGATTCCATGGTAACCAATAATGACGTCATTGTTCTCGCGCACTTTGTAATTCCATTTCATTTCATCTTCCATATAATTAATGACAACGAATCCGTATACACCGTCTGTCACCAAAGCTGCTTGAAAAGTGTTAGTCTGGAAACAAAGAAAATCCAGAACACAAAATTAATGAGTAGAAATCATTTGTTGAGAGGTTCGAAAAGGGAAGTGATAGGATTCGGTATTCAATTTAGACTTCTCAGGAGAAATACATTTCACAGAAAATACAGATCAATCCACTGGATGAATATTTACGCTCCAGTACGATTATGTTCTCCAGAAAGGTTACCATTTGCTGTTCAGTCGCACTGTTTACTAAGCCAATACAACAAAAAGAATGATCGTAAATTCCAAGTCAGTTGTCATTCAAGCATGATTTATTGGAAAGGATGCTGTTCCTCAACATATCAGCGAGAGCCGTGGTCATCCTGGTTGATTCTGTTAACACTGCATCTGCTACTGTGACATAACTTCGTCAGGTAGGTAGCTTCATTAAACTGGTCCAAGTGTAAATGTTCGATCAAAATGACCCTGAGATTTTGTGTGTTGAGTTCTCAAAATCCCAAAATTAGCGACAGTTTACATTTGCTACGAGGAAGAAAAGTTCCATTTCGCAAATGCATATGTTTCACATTAATGTTACCATTCAACATACGGAGTCAAGTTTTCTGTTTGGGTATATAAAGCTTGGCTTTTTACATCAAATGTCTACATTCAGAAAACATACGCTATGGTATGATATATAAGGAAGTGAATAAAAGGTGGAAGGAATTATCAAACCGACGTTAACATCTTACATCAAAATATTTTTTGAGTTTATGCTATCTTAAATTTGCGTATGACGAAGATCTATGCTAGCAATATTCACATATTAATATCGTGCGTGCCATTAAATTATGTGACAAGTTTTACTTCGGAAGGCTACTTTAGTTGTTCTTATTCAATTAGAGCATCCGCTGTTTGTCGATTTTACGATCGAAATAAAACAATAACTAATCGTTAAGTACTTTGATTTGTGAATGTCGCATTAAGTCAAACATATTTGAACACAAGTCATTCATCATTAAATCAGCATATTGTCACTTTTAGACAGTAATAACTTGCACAAAGACGAATGAAAAATATATTTAAATCAGATTTCTCTAATCGGAATTATAAGAGGGTGGAGAAGCAGTCATGTAATAACCACTTTACACATGTGGCTAAATATCCAGTCGGTTGACTCTGGTTTTTACAGACGTTCCTGTATGAGCGATACCTTATTCAATTGAATTTTTCCTTTTCTAAAAGGTCGATATACGCAGCCAAATCACTCATTTATAGATTTGATTGTGACACAAATCGACAACACCATTTCAACGATATAATGTACTTACATTGTATTTGGTATAGGCCACTGGTACAGCCGCTACTTGGTACCAAGTTATTAATAGCATCCACTCTGCTTTGAACTCGTAAAATCTTGGATCATAATAATATCTATACCAATACCAATAGTAGTTCGGCGGTTCTGGGTATGCAACTCGGTTATCCCTGACATATTTACTCACTTTGTCCAGCATTTCTTCGTCTTTATCGGAAGCGTATTTCCCGGTACTTCGATCATATACCTAAAAGGGAAAGTTAGAGCGCTCATCAACGTCCAGCTCAGTAGGGGAATCGAGGTTGACTTCGTCCCATTTTAATCGTTCAGTAATATATCGCTTACAGAGGTTTAACACATAAAACATCATATTTTGTTCAAAATCACTTTTTCAAACATTCATTATATTTTTATTAACCTGTTGACCAACATTAAAACACTGGTAGGGTTCACCTTTGGACATGACAAACAGTCGTAAGATGGGTGAGATAGAAGTGTAAATTTATGCACATTTTGGCAAATCACCCGAATTCTTGGGGTTTTTTGTTTTCCCCGTTTTTAACATTTCAAAAACTATTGACGTCATTGGTCAAATTGTGTAAAACGTTAACAGTGTTCTTTAAATGCTATGTTGCATAACAACTTTGCACATCACAATGACGGTACGAGACGAAGCCGAGTATATTATAGAGTGTAAAATATTTCTATTATTATATAGTTGTTGCGATGCAAGTGAATTTTTAGATGAAGGAAACGAACAAAAAAATTTTAACTGAGTTTGAGCTAGTGAACATCGTCCAGCATGATTGGCCGTGAATCTGTATACTATTATACATTTACACACACTCCACACTGCACTGTACACGTGCGTCTGACACATAAAAATGAGCAGTGCATTCATGGGTCGATTTGAAAAAAAAAAACAATATATTTACGAAGGAAATGAAAACTCATTGCATTCCCAACGTCTATATTGAACTTGAAAGATCAACTTTCAATATCATGTCATTTAAAAAGCTGTAATTCGCAAAATGCCAGGCATAAAGAAAACGGAATGTTCATGCATCGACATTCTATACATATACGTCTGTACCCCGAGGGAGTGTGAGTCAGCCCATAAAACAGACTGTTTTTCCAAGGCCGAAGGCCGAGCGAAACAGTCTAAGACCGATAATACCACAATGCTAAACCCTCATAAGCCAGTTCTCTAGATATGTCGACTATCACTTACAACCCATCGTTTACATAAAAGATACAAACCACCACCTAGAAGATCTGCAAAACAAAGAAATTCACCAAACACAATCATGGTGTCCATGGATGCAGTATCTCTCTACAGTAACATCCCTAACGAATTTGGTATACAGGCAGTCAAGAAACACAGGATAGACAGAAACATCACAAACCAACCACCAGAACTGATAAGCGAGATGCTAACTTTCATACTTAACAGGAACTACTTCGAATTCAACGGGAAGTTCTTTCTACAAACAATGGGTACAGCAATGGGGACAATGACGGCACCATCATACGCCAACATCGCAATGGGGCAAATAGAAGACACCATACTGAAACAGGTAGAACACGAACCAGAAAAGTGGAAACGCTTCATCGATGATGTCCGAATTCTCTGGAACAATCTACACTTCTCTTCCACGAATATAGCAACACCATACATCCAACCATATAATTTACAATAAATTACAGTACAGAGAAACTGCCATTCCTGGACACAACAATGATCAACGAGAATGGCAAAATAGCGACCACAATATACACCAAGCCCACCGACAAACATTCATATCTATGGTCAAGGTTCTACCATCCAAAACACATTTTCAAATCAATACCATGGAGCCAATCCCTCAGATAACGACGCATATGCAGTGAAACAGTCTAAGACCGATAATAAATACGATACAGCAAGCGAGGCCCTACATAACTATTTAACACATCGCGGGTGCAATCATGAAGAATGCTATAGAGGGCGCTAGACTTAAATCAAGATCACAATAGCCACAACCCAGACATGATGCGTGCGAACCAACTACCTAAAGTAGTATCAAGTTTCTTACTTCGATTAAAGTTATCATACCAAAATTGACATTTTCTTCCCCAAATACGCTTCATCCTTTGGGTAAACTCGTACTACCATACAAAACTTAACATTCTCGGCGTTTTAGATATGCAGTACGAGGTGATTTCATGCAATATTTCATAGAAACATTGCCTTGAAAAAAGTGTGTTGTTAGGTGCAACGCCACGTGAGCTCTGGGTTATGATAGTGTAATAATTGTGTAAGCAGGCTATATGTTTCATTGTCTAATCAAACGAATGATATTCACTTCATATCTGTTTCGGTATGTTTCATATAAATTGTCGTGATAGGGTGGTGTGTGCGTGGATGTGTATCGCATCGCGGTGCAATCGTAGTTTATTAATTGGCAGAGGAATAAACAGTGTACACGGCATCCTTCTCACATTATAAATCTGTCTCGACATGCCGTTCCAACTTACAGTGTGACGGAGTACACCGTATGTCGAAAAATACTAATCGGTCAGCACTTTACAGCTTATGGACGCACTAGTATCCCAGCTGGGTTACAATCGGTCAAGTCGATAAACAATCCTTACAATGTGACACTTGCTTTTGAAAACACTTACACTTACATGGTAGTAGACTTCGCCGACAGTCGGATCAGAGACATCAACATCATCCCAAAACGCAGCCACCATGGGAAATGAATACGAGTCATTGTACGTTTGAAATCCATTTTTATAGGGATTCGGGAAGGCAAACTTTTCATCGTTTACATTTTTGAAGATAATCAAACCATTGTCCGTGAACTGTTAAGAAAGAATATATAATGAGTTAATTATTCCTCTAGCACACACACATTTAGATGGAGTTAACCCTACTTTCAATCAATACTATATTCTGATGTAAATATGGGTTAGCCAAGCATGCAATTTTTTAAAACTGAAACCTAGGGTTGTTTTACATGTTCATTTATCCGTATTATTTAAACAAAAACACAATTTAAGAGAAAATAATAGTTGTTTGTGAAGCCGCACTACAACTACTTTGAACAACCTTATGCCCTGGCTCTTTCCTGCTAACATAAAATTCTCCCCACTTCCGACTTAAAATATCAGAACTACTCTCTCCCTACTACAAAAATCCTCATTCAGTTTGCCATACCTTTGCAAAGCATGCCTCTCCACTCTTTCTGAATAAGTACGGGGAACAACCAAATGGTACTGATTGCTTGCCCTTCGCTTCAGGCTTTTTAAAGTTTACATGTGAGCAAGGTAATAGGTACTAAGACTTTCCTGTTTCACGGGGAACAGAGTGGAACAGAGTTAAAAGTGGCATTTTATCATAGTACTTACGTAAACGTTACTGTAGAAGTTCCTCCAGAATGGAAAGCCTGTCAGGTATGTAATTGTTTCACTGACAAGATCAAACGATGGTGAGGTGGATGCATCCCTATCGTATCGTTCTCTCAGTTTTAGATCACCCTCGTTTTCACCAAACGGAAACATTATTATCTCTGAAAATAGTTGTGAGAAAAACTATAGGCATACAATACATTAAGAAAGACTCAAATAAAATCCTAATAATCGCAAAAGTAGGCAAGTAATTTACAAATCATTTGTGTATTACCGTACCCCTGTGTTTAATAATTAACATCTTTAAAAAACCATATAGCCTATATATGCAGGAAAGGCAGTATCATTCCAGAAAATTGTGCCCGCAAAGTGTCCTTTTACAATGTATGATAAATCTTACTCAATAATAATAATGAATACTTTTTAATTATTGAGGAACATTAACTGATCAGCAGTAATTCAATAAAATGTACACTAAGGGACTGGGGGATAGTGGATTTATGGGGCAGGTCACCCTGTTTTTGACTTTGGTGATGGGGGATCATGTTTTTGAAATGCCCAATACGGGGCTCAGTGTGTTTTTCAATTTCGACACGTGGTCATACTTGCCTATAATAAATCTTACCAGCCACGAATTTCATCATTTAGTCTCATTTTTCGGTGCGCCCTTTGGGCTCGTAACTTTTAAAGAGGCACTCCCATTTTGTAACATTTTTAAAACACATTTTTTAAATGCCAATGGTCGATATGTGACGTGGCGACTGCGCGCGGATCGCAAGATATCGATAAAAACGTGTCCTCAAAATAGTAAAAGTTTGAATTCCGGTGGCCCACCTAAATTCAGCTTCCGAACATCGAACGTTCGGCACTGATGCCATTGTCAACTAAGCTATGGAGTACGAGTCTACGCTGACGCTGTTGTACGCCACAGTACTACTCGCGTCTGTGAACGGTCATGCCCCGTGGGAGAAAGTCTTACTGACTTGGCAAAAAAACGGAAAACAAAGTTTGATGTTTCCACCAGAATTCGCATAGGTGACTAGCACGGTTACGTGCGGTTGAGCGGCCGCCAGGTGGTATGCAAAGACGCATACCACGCGGCGCGGCGGCCGCTATGTATCGAACCACGCGTAACTGTGTGGCACACGACAAAATGTAGTCATCAGAGGCGGCTAATATTTGACACCTAAAAAGTGATATCTATGTGGTATTGGTTAAAAATATAGTAGAATTGACTAAGAATAATGAAAACGACAAAAACTAAGGAGAAGTTTTAAAAAAAAAACTTACATGAAGTGAAGGCATAATGCTGTATATAAAGTCTTCGCAGTGGAGGGGGGGTAAAATTGCGTCGTTCGAACTTATTATGGACTTCCTAGAATATCGTCAATCAGCACAACAACAACTCTTCGGGAGATTTCGGGTCATAATCAGAAACGATCGTAAAACTTCGGGATGTGAAAAATACGCTCGGAAAATGACATGTTTTTATCGATATCTCGCGATCCGCGCGCAGTCGCAACGTCAAATATCGACCGTTGGCATTTAAAAAATGTGTTTTAAAAATGTTACCAAGTGGGAGTGCCTCTTTAATATCAGACATATATTTTAATATATCAGACACATATCAGAGCTCCTTTCGGGCGCGGAACTTTAATATATCGTATATATACGTCAGGGATATCTTCATTTTTGCAAATTAAAAGTCTGCTTTGCAAAGAGTACTGATCATTATAAAATCTGCAGTTCATTTGAAACACATGACAAATTCCTGATACTTTTTTGTTTTCTCTATGAGAAGTCAGTATAAGATAGCAACATGCACTAATATTTCACAATACATTTGATACAGTGACATACTTTAGAAAGAGAAAAATAACAAGATGTGTTTCGTTTTCATTGATGCAACTTTTTTCCTTTGTGTCACAGGTTTTTAAGTAAAAGGTGTTAAAATGACAGTCAACAAAAGGCAGTTTTGTCATTATTAACTATGCTTTTATGGTTTTAACGTTAAGAGGAATGGTCTTCTCAGACACTTTGCACACAAGACTTGGCTATAACCTATAACAATGGCTCTCTATGTCTTTTCAGGAGAAGTAATTGGACGACTGACGACAGTCTTATTACAAAATGAAGTTTATGATTCACTGATGTTCTCTCTTTGATATTAGTGATTGACGTCCACTTATGCACAACAGTTCTGGATAGATGGTTACGCATAGAAAGTGTGGAATATATTTACATTTCATTCAAATACTGTATACAGACTTTTAGATTGAAACTTTAAAATTTCTATCTTAAAACTGACATGTCAACAATTTTATCAAAACACAGAATGAGTGAATGTTTAAAATATACCAAAAGGTTGTGCACTCTTACTTTATTACTTTGAACTTGAAGTAATTTGTGTCATCCAAAGAAACTGATCAGTCCCTCATTGAGAACAAAGAACCTTACCTTTACAGTCGAATCCGTCACCTCTATATCCCGTCTTGCATGTGCAATAATAGCTCCCCTCCGTATTGGTACAATATGCATGGACATGACAGCGATGTAAACCAACTTCACATTCGTCAATATCTGTGTAATAAAAACCATCAAATGCTTTATTTCGTCAGATCAATGTTCTTGAACGCCAAGGTCTCCTAGTAAAGGGGGATTATGGTAAGACTATGCACATGTTAAAAGCCACGCTACGGATAAGACGCACTCGATTTACTCCGAGATTTCCAGAAATTCGACGTGTGAACGGCATTAATTTCCATCTAATCTTAGATATGACGTCCGTGAATGTGTAGGGACTGACTTTAAAAATGTTGAAAAGCACTGCTATTTAATTCAGAGAACGTATTTTTTCACAAAGCGTGGTCCCAGAATGCCCAATTGACCTCTGTTCTAAATGTTAATGTATGCTGTCAATCATGATTGAAAAGAACCATTTTGTATGTGGTCCTGTAAAAGTTATGAACATTGAGAGTCTTGACACGTCTGTTGGAAGGCATTCCAAATTTCGGATATTGAAAGTCAATCTTTCCTCTCATAGTCTGAGTTATTACCTTTGCATTGTGACTGATTTGATCATTGCTTGTTTCAGTTTATTCAATTCAGTTTAGCTGACTCGACTTCAGCGTCGATTACATCGTTACCACTCTCACCGGCTACATCAACATTGCGTTTTTTTATCATCCGCACTCATCGATGACGGCCTTAGCCCTGCACTAGAGGGACTCATCACTGAGCCTCATTAACATTCTTAACCAATGTATTTAAAAATACTTGGCTGGTCATTTAATTTCCTTTTTAAAGTTTTCTGGCTTACAAATCGTGAAAAGCAGCGTATATGGTATTCAAATATGCATGCTCATCTTTCGAACTACGGACAACTTTTCCATTACGTCTCAGTCATATGTAATTTGCATATTACGAACGGTTGTCGATGTTTTCCGAGGTTACATATCCGAAGTAACCGGATATGCGACCTGCAATTACTTCGGGTCATGCTGTTACATGCCAAGCTCTAACTCAAGATCGTAACATTGTAGATCAGTTTTACTCAAACTTTCTTCACTCGTTTCTGTAATTGTTTCGAAATACCTAAACTTACACTGTGGGTGAATTTTTTTTTTTATTTTTGTTATGGTAATTTTTTCTTCCTTTTCTATAGCGAATCGCATTCAGAGCGCAGCCCGACTTTTTTTACCGAAGCTCGTAATATGTATATTTAAACGATCGGCTTCCATCACAGCGCCTCTACATTAAAATCACCCTTTGCTGTTGTAAGAAAGTAGTCATTTTGTGTTGAGAGCTGGGGTTGAAAGCAGAATCCCGTTGGAAATCGCAACGGTGTATGCACAGAAGATCGACTTAGACGCAAAAACGATAGCAGATGTGAATTCAGAGATGTATCGAAAGCCATGCATCGTTGCAGGTTCATTGAATAAATTGTTCAAGGTAAATCCGTTTCCGAACTCGGCGATACGGATGAATAGCGGCCATTCTGTTTCCCAACTTCCTATATTTCTATTGATACCACAGCGGCCATCGCCGTGTATCGCACAACAAACGACTGTGGTTTGAATTCATAATCAGTAAATTTTCGATGCGATTCGAACTCACTACGCAACGTACGGTACCCAGTCCCCTAGCGAAAACATCACACAGTCGAGAAAGGTATGTCAGGCCATCGGGAGAAAAAAGGTCCTTTTTAGCTCCATGGTCAGCCAGGCAATAGTCCCTCGGCAAGTCCACAAACTCTGGTTATGAGCCAGGCTTGAACCCCCTGCACATCTCCGTAATATTCAGGCAAAAGTGATCATCGGCAGCTCCTGGTGTGACAGATAGTTTATATTTCTCTGATAAGCCAATGACTAGGCAAGTGTTTAACCATCCCGCCCAGTGTTTGCCAACAACCAACGTCACTACGACATTGCCTTTTGTGCGCCCACGGCGCTGGACATTTCCCTTTACTGCTAGAACCGAGCCGATACTGTTGGAAATACAATGTATATTGAAGCCTATATTTCCAATGCGTTCGTCTTCATATTACTCAGAAGTGCTTCTCAAAGATACACTACTTAAGCCCAATTTCTGATGTCAGTCAAAGAGATGCTATAGTACAGCTGAGTTTGCTACACAGTCAATTTATGTTTCCTGTTATTTATTTCTTACTCCTACGAAGCTCTACCGCCACAAGATAGAACTCCTTGCTGTTTTGTACAACACAAGGCGCACTTGAACTAGTAGATATGTAAGACTGATTCAAAATGGGGTTCTGCGTTCTCTTATTTAAATTGTAGCTAAAACAGTCACTGTCAAATAGACATGTACAGAAAAAAAGAAAAAAGGAATTGCAACAAGTTTTATACGCCATAACAATATACTAGTTTGTCACTCCAAGTTGGAATGATAATTTCAAAGATCTATGTTATCGTTTTTAAAAGGTTGTACCGCATTCTGGATACAAGCTTACTGATATGCGGATGAGAAAAAATTATTGACATCAAGTTCTTCCAGCTCTTTCAATTCTCAGTCCCATAACAGCAGGGAAATAGTATTGAAAATTTAAGTGACAAAGATGCGCACTTAGCAAAAACAATCACGTATTTTAAGCATTACCGTTAAAATCAAGAAGCACTGACAGAGTCTACAGCGAGAAAGAAAATACATTTGCTGCTAATGTTTTTGTACCATTCAAAATAGCTTACCTATGCAAGTTGCGTCGTCGTCATCGAGTTGATAACCATCTAGGCAAAGGCAATAGTATCCCCTGGCGTCAATAGTACGGTCAACGTTGACACAAAAGTGACTACAGTCGTCAAGGTTCAATTCACACTCGTCCACATCTGCCGGGTTGAAATAAACAAAAACCAAAAGAAAACCATCAGTGGTACAATATCTGATGCAATGTTTCCAGCGTGTCTCACGAAAGTTTGTGGATTGGTTCAATTTGAAACATACCCAACTGATGAGAGTATTATCATAGGACAAATACATGCATTTTATATTTCTGGTATGACAATGTACAAGATGGGGTGGTGCCTTAGTGTCGTCGTCCTTAACTAAAAACTAGGAAAAACATTAAGAGCAGACGATAACTGGCGCCGCCAACGACAATTGGCGAACTTGCCATTGCTGTAAGAAGCACAAAGGCTGTAAGCGTAATCAGAGGACTACTTCAATAACAAGTATAATAGTTGTCAAATAGGCTCATATTCAATTGTAATTATATTCGTACCTATGTCACAGTTGTCTCCTTCCCAGCCTATATCACAATCGCAAGAGTACATGTTTATCTCATCTATACAAGTACCATGGACACACGGGTTACTGGCACATTCGTCGATTTCTGTAACGACAATGCAAAAATCAGTGCGTACATATACTATTTGACAGAGTCATGCTCGTTGTCAAAGAGCAGCGCATAAAACTTATATCAGCTATTTACCCCCACTCTTTTCTGTAACAATGACATCACAGCGATACCTAGCGTTAGACTCCATAATCTTATACGTACCTATGTGATAGCATAAATCGCAATTGATGACCTCTTACTAGAATGTGAAATCGTATGTGCAACTTGACTACAGCCGACAGTGATTCAGACTCTTCTGTTTGTTTTCTCTGTTACATTTGTAGTATAAACGTGGATCCTTTAGTACATGTTTTATGGTTAATGGTTGCAACAAAATACGCTTTCTGAAGGTAAAATTAGCCTCCGGTACAGATTCAGACTCTGAAAGTTTTCAAAATATTTTCATATCCACAGCTTGTGAGTGCTCACTTCGTAGCTCCTTGAGTAAGTTAAGTTTCCATCCTCTTAGTTTTTGTGAAAATCATTAATTTAATTTTCCCTTTACAGTTAAATTCCAAATATCGGGAAATGGTAGAAAGGGATCGTTGCCTATACATTATATCCAAATTTGTGTTTATTGCATCAAAATGTGTTCCCCTGTAGTTTTAGCATGAAAAAAGAGAGATAGCAGATTAAAATACTGAGTGATCGTCGTCGTAAATGCGGCGACCGGGACCGAGCATTGTTTGCAGGAAGGGTACATAGGGTGCATGACGTCCTTTCCTTTGCGGCAATGACGCAAGTGACATGGCTGATTTGCTAATTGCTCGAATAAGGCAGTTCTTAGCACGATATCCTATATGTTTACAAAAGAACACTGTTTAATCGTCGTCAATCTCAATTAATTATTAGATTAGCACTCCATTTGTGTTCAAATAGAATTGAAAGTTATTTCAATGGGAACGTTGTCGAACGCTTAACGTAAATTGTTACTTTGTACCAGTCTTAATCATCTGCAGACTTTTTATAGACTGGAAATTGTCATATAGCCTTTTTGAGTTGTGCAAAACCAGAGAGCGTCTTGCTTTAAGCAAGTTATTTCCATTGGCATGCGCAGTCTTCAACCTTAATAACAGAATGTTGACGTCATTAAAATATCCAAACATGCAGGAACATGTAATATAAACTCACATGTATGAAGAACTCGAAAATTCTATAAAATGTCTATATATTTCTACGTTTACAATATCAGAAACCATACGTATTTATGTTCGCCAACTTACCTATTTCACAATGAAAACCAGTCCAGCCAGACGCACATGTACACTTGTAGCGAGCAAGTAAATTATGGCAAGTTGCTCCATTCATACATGGCTCACTTGCACATTCGTCAATATCTACATACAAACAATAAAACAGGCGAGTAAATATATATTTTCAGGACGTCTTTCCCATTCATTTCTTTCGGGTCTTCATCTATTTTTTTAGTTTTTTTGTTATCATTTAATGTCTCCGCCATTGCAATGATAAAACTCATTTTTCTTTGTATTAATACTAGTTCATTCATTCCCACGTGTAATTACATCTAACCGCTAGACACCCATTAATAATATGCCATATTAAAGACATTGAGGAAGAAGACAGGCTCTGTCAATTTCACGGTCACGTTTCTAAATGTGTGTATTCGTTTAGTTTTTGTTAAAATATACAGTTTTTATGATTGATGTGATTTACAGAATATAACTTGTAGAGTACATTTTTATGGCATTAACTACCACAGTACGTGAAACTTTGATATTGTTGATTCCTTTTAGAATATTTAATCTAATATTTTCGATAAGGTGTAGTCAGCATGGTCAGATTGAGCCTACCTATCTCGTGGAACAAAGGAGGTACGATACGCGAACAGTACATGATTACGTGACTACAATCATGTGAACGATTTAGCTTTTACAGGTACCTATCAATTATGTAAATTATATTATATGTAAACAAAGCCACGGGGTAAACAACATCGTAAAACTCGTACACACAAGCTAAGTGCACACTTCCAATAAACTGCCTTCGTCTTCTTCAACTAGACCGTGTTTTGCTCATGGGCATTAGCACGCTCAGCAAGTTCACAGTGTTTGTCATTGGCTGCGGAAGGAGATTCGCTTTTTGGCTCATAGTTTGTCATGTTTGACCATGTGTTTATCGATCCTAAATCAATTCACATACAGTAGAAGCGAAATTCTCACATTATCAATCATGTTAGTTATCGTTACCTTCTCGGAGAAGTTGACGTATTCTTTACAAAATAGCAAAAGACACGTACCACAGAGAAACTGAAATTCATTTTGTCTCAACTAAAGTACCACTTAATAACTATATAAGAATGTCGCACCACGAGCAAATTATATACAAATTTATATTCTTTCCCTTAAACGAGTACTGCTTGTTGACAAAATTTACAAAGTGACGAAGGACTGGAGTTTGCTTCGAAAATTAGTTTATCATATGACATTTTAAATATCACGCAGGTTGTCGGAAAAGAGTAGGGACGAAAATGTATTTATACAATAAACGCATGTACCGTTACACTAAACATACAGTTAAACCGGTCTTAGTGGACAGCGTTACAGAGCTGTCACGTCTTTACAGTGGTCACTTTGCAGTGGTCCTGTGGCATTTTGCATGTGAAAAGCCCTCTGTGTGTAATGGTCAGTATATTGACTTTGAATGACCTCTGCAAAAATGCTTTAGATGGAAAGCAAGAAATGGGTCTATTCCAACTGACTTCACGGCTGCAAATTGATTCTTTGAGAAAGTGAATGTTTTAATCATGATTTTCAAGCGATTTGTGATATCAAACTTTATTACTGCTGTTATCTGTTCCTTTATTCATTACCAAGCACACCCCCTACACTCAAAGTAATGCAACACCCACCCACTATAGAAAGGTTATCTCTATATAATGGTCACTTTTTTGGTTCATTGGTGACAACTATACGCAGATTTGAATGTATTGTGACATTGTTTTTCATGCACAATAATGTAAATTGTAGAGTGTAATAATTGTGGCCTACCTTGATTACAGTTGATCCCTTCAAATCCTTCCCAACAATCACATCGATACGCATTGATCAAATCGATGCAGTCACCATATATACACGGGTCAGACTCGCATTCGTCGATTTCTAAAAACATAATATAGTTAACAATAGAGTACATTTTAGTGGTAAAAAGCCTGTAGTGTATGGTGAAGAACACATGCTAATGTGTCGCCGATTTCGATGGTAGTGGCAATATTGCCATAGTCATTGTCAACATCATTATCATCATCATCAACGTCATCGTCGTCGTCGTCGTCATCACCATCACCATCGTCACCATCATCATCATCACCACCACCACCATTCAGCTTGAGCGGAGATACCCCTATTTGCATATTTATATTAGAATTTCGTTCAAATGGAAGTGATGAGGGCGCTGTTCTACTTGACCGTTAGTGTGATTTTTCCTGTTTTTTGGGGGCAATTTCAGCCCATTTTTTCCCAACAAACGATGTCAGAGACATTTCTATGGTCATATAAAGCAGTTAAGTTTGTGCCTATGAATTTTTATCAACTTCTACGGCTTACTTTTGGTGCTATGTGTGTATTGTCGATCTATGGCTCGCTAAACATAGGCCTACTTTTGGGCTGCCGCAACTACATGCACAGCTGATTCTTGTGAATATTTTTACATAGTTAGACAGTCTAATCATTGTTTAAGCCCCCTAACTTAGTTTTATTCTTGTTCATGCCCTGCAAATCACTGCTTTGGCCTCGTAGGTCGTACACCGTCCCGCCATCAGAAGACAAGATGGCCGCTTAGAGTGAGGAACGTGTTGCACTCCGCTGACGCCTTGCTCACGTTTACAAATTGTTTAGGCCCAAAGATTGCACAATATCACATATTTTACTGTTGTCAATCCAACTTATGTTATATTTATATTTGATGCTTGGGTTACAATTTCGCGGTAGTCCTCGTAGGCATTGGCTACCAATATTCCATTGGGTAACCGGAGAAGTCGGGCAGTTGCGAACTCGGCCATCGCCAGCGCCGATGGTGCCGACCAACTCGGCCAGTGCAGTGGGACTCGGCCAGGAGAAGTCTGCCACTCGCAACAAAGCAATATGATTGCATACGCATTCTCTTCACAGTTGAATATGCCAAACAATTTTAACTTTTTACTACCATAGTTTTTGTTATTTTGTCGGTTTAATACTACCGGGTACTACGAACATTCAGAAAACAACTCAAAGTCGAAGAGCTCCCACGTCCACCCTGCAAAACATGTACGGTCTGCCTCCGTGTTTCTGCAGATCGCGCGCGTACCGTATTAAAGTTCAGGCAAACATTATGCCATTTCTTCAGTAAAATTCATGGCTTGATGACTCTTAACTAAGTTGCTTCGCCATCTCCTATGACTTTTTAACGAACTTCAAGTGTAACTATGACGAAGACTGCAAAACTCGCTACCAACGATCGCGATACACCGCCATCTTTTTACCCAATGGCAATGTGTGTTCATACGTGCGTTGAACTGTGATCTGTGAAGTTTGCAAACATTACGCTCATCTTATGAATGACATTTAGATCGCTTTCGTATATAACTTAAGTGAGACTTCAAAAAAAGAAACACTAATATGGAGCATATATTCTAATAGGGTGCATACTGTACTGGCCGACTTCTCTTGTATTCGGTCATTGTCAACTGTCAGTGTCTGTCTGTTTGGAGTCGATGCAGGATGTGGTGGTCGGACATTCCCACGCCTGATTTTACTGACCCCTCAGCCTTTCAAGATAATAATATCGTTGTAAGAGTGGATTTGAGTGACCGTGATTTGTCACAGTTTTCCTTTTCACTGGTAACGGGTAGTATATCACTGTTCAGTTACCATGTTTCAACTCGTCAATGTTGACTGAAGTCCGATAGCATAAAGGCGAGTTTCAGTGCCATAGCGTTGTACGCTGTACACGCGTACACTGGGCTGTACGATCGGCCTTGTACGGTAACACTAACAGCGCATACATGGCATCATGAAATCATGCCGCAAATATAGGCGCACTGTCAGAAATTCACGAAACTTGTCACAAGCGTTGTTCAATAGCAAGTGGTTTGACACAACAAGTATTATTTTTGTTCAAGACCTGTATCAGTGTGTTTCGGGTCACAGTCTAAAATTAGCACACAGCTGAGAGGTATAAACCATCATTGCAACGTACGAATTCAGTTGTCAATTATCATTAGTATTTATTTCTATCATGCATAGATACGATGAAATTACTCTCAAAAGTGTACATTACCTCATACCATCTTCAATTTTGCATTAAATAATCATATTTGTGAGCTTTCGAGCCCATTTTCACGACCAAGTCGCTCGAACGACGTGTATTCCGACATATTGCTTGTTTACATTCAGAACGAGGCTCTGCAGCCTATTGAATTATGCAAATTTCTATACGTCCGCTCAAGCTGCATTATTATCGATTGATGCAAAGATAACACTATATCAGTACAAGCAACTACACGAACTAAATCAAGAAAATTCACAACAATTAAAATTATAACACGACACATTCTCATCCAGTGTCACGATTGGCCAGAACACGTCATGTGACGAGAAAATGGCTACATCTAGTCCCCATTGGCTCCAAAACAGTGACGTCAGGGTTATTTTTATAAATACTCTTTCCATAGGGAAATAGTCTTTGAAAAAATTGCCGGTTACGTTACCGCATGCTTAGTGTCATTTGCAACTTTGAAACAATGGCGTGATGAGTGTTCGGGATAAGCGCCTCTACCCTGCAAGATGTTTCAGCATTAGCATTCCAACAGCGAAAAACATTGAAGAGCTCAATGACAACAACAAAGATTCGAGCGGAACAAAGGGCGTCATGCGGTATGCTAAGGAAATTATTGCTTCTTTGGGGAAAATTTGTACTACTTTTTCTGATGTGGGGAATAATAAAATAAACTTCTAATATTATATATTGCAGCGCCTCTGCATCAAAGTTCATCAAACACGATAGTATAGAATATCATAAGCATGTGGTGTGTTATAAACCACTTATAACCTAATCTTTATTCGAGCAATAGCGCACGTTTATGAACCTCCCCCCCCGCACTCCGACCGTGGCCTACGACCTCGACTAAAACCGTATTATGGTACAGCACAGGCCCTTGGGGACCATAAACGCGCTCAATAGCCCTCGTGAGAAGGTCATATACGTTTAATATAATTATCATCGCTATCGCCAATAATGCATTATCGTTCGCCATCAATATTGTCGGTTACAGGTAGTAACAGAAACTAAAGCAAAGCGAACGGAACACATCCAGAGAAAGGCGACAATTGCATGTTTATGAACCCCCCCCCCCCCGCACTCCGACCGTGGCCTTGCGCTACCTGAAACTCATCGCTATACCCCTCTGCCTACGACCTCGACTAAAACGAAAGGCGATCACTCATAACTGTAAAATGTTAATGTACAGCCAACAAGTTAAAAAGCTGCTAATGCTGAGTGTGAAAGTTTAACTATGGCCACTTTAGCACATATCAAAACAATGTAAAATGTGCGTATGTCAAGTATGTTTATTTAACTAGTCGTCAAATGGCTGTTTATAGACTTCTATCGCACTTACCCGTGTCACAGTGTTTACCCGTATAGCCTGGGCAACATTCACAGCTATAGGAATTGACCATATCCACGCATGTCCCATTTATACAGGGATTCGATGCACATTCGTCAATATCTGAGGTAAGGGAAAAATTTTACAGTGCATTGATTAAACATTTGGAATAAAGCAAGTTAAGACCTGATATTTTGGTATTTCAGGTTTATTCAGTGCTCTGATTAATCTGGTTGGATGTAAAAATTCGATCCATAAAGACACCTGCATAACACTTTTAACCTTAGAGCCATAGGTTAAACATCCTTCACATATTTGTTTCTATTGTACAACCACAATGATTTATGAAATACATTGGCATATTATGTTTACCGATGATTTGATTCATTAGGACCAGCAGGTGGCCATTTTGTTACATTTCTGAGATGTTTAACATGATTTCTCAGATTTAAATAACCAACTTTGTTCGAAGTTACTACTGGGACAATACGTTATATTATATAAACTATTTACGTCCCCAATGTAGTTGCAAGGCACTCATTTTCGTATCTTCGAGCACTATTTTTTCTATCTTTTAAAGGTAAGGCATTTAACACTTCAAAACCCAGACAGGAACTGAAACTGCTCGCGTGTTTCCGCATATATTTCGAATTTAACTTTTTGCCACATGTTTGCACCTTCATTGAAAGTATTATGTTCAACATCGTGAACAATATTCACCACAGATTAATTCAAGGTCATTAAGATATAAATATGTGATTAGCTTAATGAAAAATACTAAATGTTGTTGACTGCTGTCATTGTATTACCACTTTATATAGTAAATGAAATTGCCTTTGGTGAAGTCCTTCAAGCTATATATGCTAAACTGTGAAGGTAATTAAATATACAAAATATAAGTATCTAACATGAAAATGCAAAATATCTTTCACTTATACAACATTATTGTCAATCATTATATCAATATACATAGCGAGTTTAATTAAGCAATAACCCACGCCGCAGGAGGGTATACACGAGATTTTGGTACAATGCGCGACATATAGCACGAGCCGATAGGCGAGTGCTATATGGAGCGAATTGTACCAAAATCTCGTGTATACCCGACTGCGAAGGGGGTTATTGCTATTATATTATATCAACTTGTGTGTCTTTGTTGTCTTATTTGAGTATTTTCGTCACTTTAAGCCCCAAATGCAGAAAATGGACGTGTGAGAGATTGATCGTCGGAAATTCTGCGCCCGAGACCGAGCATTTTTATGTTGGGATTACGTACACGCACACAGTATCGTACAATAAATACGCATACGTCCATCAACATTGCATTTTATTCACATGCAACGCACGCGAAGACTATCATTAAAATACCTGCTGCAGACACAGAAAACAGGTCAAGAGTTCAAATCAAAAGAAAAAGTAACAATTTTTTCGTAAATTTACATATGAACAATAGTCCTGTTTTTTTGGCATACTAAAAATAGATTGTCTCATTCTGTACCGCTTACGCGCGTATACGGTGTACGTCGACCGTCGCGACATTTAGAGGTGGTACAGTGAAGTTACAGGATGTATTTTGATGGATAATTCGGACATACTAGAAACATGCCGTTTTGAAATAATCCAGACGTACGATGACTGCAATTGTAATGATGTACAGTTAGTGTTGCCCGATGCAGCGAGAGCTGGACGCTGATATTGTTCGTAGCATTTGATGTCAAATTTTGTCGCAGTCGCCAGGAGTCGTCCCATTTTTATTTTGAACTTCTTGGTCTACATCGTTAGGACACCCTGGTCTGTTGCAGCCCAAACTTTGGTAAAGAATATCTGACATACTGTTACTGTGAGGAAGTGTCAATTTATTAGTGTGTGTGGACGAATACTAGCTTCATTTTTAAAGAGCGGTAGGATATATCACGTCTCGATTCCCGCAATATCAAGAAAAGTGCACGGTGCGCTGTCGCTTCAATGCAATAATTCGTCTACATCACACTAAAATGTGCTGCTTCAGAGATGTATTTTATCATCGATCCCAACTTATTTTCACCAAGAGGTGAGTTACAGACCCACACTTTATCTGTGTATCAAAATTCGGTATTCTTTCTTTGAAACAAAGCGGACCGTTTCGGTTTTTCGCGGGGGTCTATGGTACGTTCAAATGCAGCGAGTGGGAAATTTTCGAAAATGCGTGTTTAGGGGCCCGTTTTAGCACTGCTATCAGTGCTAAAACAGTATTTTAGCATCGGTGGAATGAGCTCTCGTCCAATCAGAATGGCGCATGGTAGCATGATATAACGAGTATAATAATTTTTTTAGGGTCCTTCCAGTCTTATATGCCAAAGTTGGAAAGTTAGTTAAATATGCAAGTCGCAAGTTTTGTCAACTTTGGTCATGTCAATTCTGATATATTTCCCTAATAAGGAAAGTTCGTTCAGTATGCGAATTAGCAATACGTTTCTCTGAAACTGCTGAAACAACTTTATGATTGCTATATCAGTGTATCTCATACATACAGAGCAAGTTTCGTCAACTTAGATCCGGCAAATCCAGATATATATCCCTAATTTGGAAAGTTCGTTCAAGATCAAAATTAGGAATTGCCTGAAGTAAAAATGCTAAATGACCTTAAGTATTGTTTTAACCTTGTATCGTCAATGTACATAATCCGTGGCATTTTCGGGCCAACCGAATGTTCATGCCAAAATCGAAGACGCAATACTGAAATATCGTCAAATTTCTTCTCGTGATTGTCGTTTTAGGGTTAGCATATCCAACATTAGATATTACGTGAAACGCTGTGCATTACTCGGCCAGCTTATGTTCGAGGATGATATTGGAGAACTAAATGAGCATTGGCTCGAAATCCAGCACCATATGCATCGTTAGCAAGAAACAAGTGAGGAGATTCAATTATTCAAATACAATCGCTTTCCAATGTGCCTGGAATAAATGGAATGTCGAAATTTGGTGTTGAGCAGGAAGTTTTATTTGTCTATTTTTCATTGTGGTGTTGACTTTGAACTCACTCCTTCAGGATCTAAGGACACAGGCATTGTTTTAGTCCATAAGCTGGACCAGGCTCATGTACTCTGCAAAGCCAACATGAAAGTCAAGTTCAGCATGGAGATCGAAAGAGACCTCCATGAGTTCAGGGCACGACAATTGCCATGTTTAGCACAGTATATATATTCTCACGCTGCGTTCTGACAAGCCCGGTGCATCGGTATAAAGGGTGGAAATAGCTCTCTGTAACCTTTTACGGAATCAAGAAGTACCTTTTATTTAACCATCATCGACTGACAGCCGTTCTAGATCCATAGCTGTCATTGTGCCAGAATTTCAGATCAGCCTCTGGCCGAGTACTCGTTTCTAACATGAGGCAATACTACTGACACGCAGATATCTTGCTTGCAAGTGACCATAGGCGATTATGTCTAAGACCACTACTCATTTGTGAATTGTTTCAGTTCAAAGTTTACACGTGAACAATGAGTTCCATATGTATTAACTATATATTCACGTCATATTATTTTTATAGAGATGCTGTGTTTGAACAGATGCGACTGCTAGATGGCAACTTTCTCATGCCCTTAAGTCTTGAGCCATCTTTTAAAATATACTAGCTTACGAAGGTAATGGTAAATGACTAAAAAGTGAATATTCGTCAATACACATTGGAATATACGCTGTAATTTTGATTAGAGCTAGACGACAGCAAATTGCTGAAACCTTTTGTTAATAGTTAAAGCAATTAATTGACACAAAAATCTCTCTCGGGCAATTTAAATAAAGTGCGTGGCACTCTTGTCTCCTTTGGCAATAACAAGCACACGTAAGACGATATAGGAAACCCCAATAAAAAGATTAGTTATGACGTGGAGTTACAGTGGCTGTATGTTACTATCGTGTTTTTCGCAAACTGCCAATAGCGCCATCATTGTGTGTACTTCGAAACAGTCCTGAAAACAAACCATGTCAGGGTACACTACTTTTTGTTCGATCTTGGGTATTACTAAATCTACAATAGATGATTTAACTTTGTAGAACACCTTTAGGATTATAACATTTCAATAATATTTCCACTCTTTCAAGAAGCAAAATTCAACTTACCGGTACAAGATATTCCATCGTTTTCCGGGATATATCCAGGGTCACAGAGACAAATATGGGATCCAGGAAAATTAACACAGTGCTGAGAGCATTGATGCGATCCCGTTGAGCATTCATTTATATCTGATGAAAATACAATTCAAAAATATAATAAAAAGCGCTGTTTAATCCCCCCATATCGGTTGAATTATTTGGCTTTAATAAGTGTGAGGCCTGCACACTTGCAAAGTGTTGGTTCCGATGTAAACGAATAGTTTGCTAGTCAAAAATTATTTTTAGAATAGTATTCAGACTTGATCAGCCAGCTTTTTCAACTCATTTCACTGCTGATGCTCATACTATTTAATTTGCAATAATAATGAAAGAGATAAAACAGCTCATGAAAAACTCTGAGTGGTTTAAGCAAAAACAACTGCATCATACAAACATGGTGTCATTTCCCCGTTCCATTTTCGATTGCACTGTTGTAAATCATTGAGGCACTTCATACTGTCCTGATCGATCTTTTTTGTAGTTTTAGAAAAGTCAGCGATGAAGAACTGCTGATATTTGCAAAATTATATTGACATGTTCTTGCAAAATGACATGTACAGTTGTTTTCTAAATGCATATTAGAAAAGAAAAATGTTTTTAAAATATAAAGCAGGCCAAAAATTACCATGACAGCGATAAAGTTATGTAATTATACAATTGTCTGCTTTTGAATGAACTAAGACTCATCCTAGGATTGATTCTGTATAGCTTTCTAATACAGCCAGATAGTTAATGGAAAATATTTTCCAATTTTTGGCACAATTACTTGATGTCATGAATCTCCGGTCAACAAGCATACTTCAAAGATTTAATATTTTTTCAGTCAAGTGTAAACTTGTTGGAATGTGAATGCTTTCTTTGCAGGCGTTCGCATACAACCGATATTTTTTATGTTGCAATACTCGTGGTCAGACTATGCGCCATATCACATACATGTAACATTTGTATACATTGCGTCATTTAGGCTTACTTACCAACACAGCCATCAGTCTCGATACCTCCTTGGATCTTTTTTTCAAAACCACTGTTGCACCTGCATGATTTTTTGCCGTCAACTATCTCACAGGAGCCAAACATACAGTTTTTCGTGCAGACTGGGTCAACTGACCATAAAAATATACAGCATACGGTAAAGTAGAGTGCACTTTCGGCACAGATATTAGGATCCTCAAACTTTTACAATTATCCTTTTGACCCATCACTTATAGGGCTATTTCAAAGTTTATGGCGGAAATAAAGATTTCAACGGCTCAGTTTTGTAAATATTTGGAATTTATTTTCTACCATAGAAATAAAACAAAGAGCTCATTTTAATTTGAAATGTCGGTAAATATTTCGTAGTTAGTTTCTTCAGTACCAAAATTTGAAAATTTGCACGATGACCCAATTTTTTTATTATTGGATTGAATTAGAAGGCTTGAAAGTGTCCTCGAGAAAAAAGTAACCAAAGTTTGCCTTTCCTTAATATGTAATGCAAGGTAACAAGCAAAACAGGGCATAAACTTTTCATGGCGAGTGTAGCAGAAGAAATATAATTAAATTCATAGTTAATTACGAATGTTTGGATTGACCACAATGAACACAAAATTATTCAATTAATACTGTGTGTTTGTATGACTTACATGGATCAAGTTTGGAAACTTGCCTTTTTTTACCAATATTTTCATTTAATTTTACGCTTACAGCTCTCCATTACAAAGTTGATATTAAACATGATAAACTGTTTTACAAGTGAACTTATTTGTCTGTGTCATCAAAATATGTTTCAATGCCAACATTTCGCACTAGCGGTCTTAACCCATTGACGTGTGTTACACTGTTTGCTAAGAATATAACGGCAGATTGTCTTCTTTCAATAGTTTTATTTTGCAGTTGCCGCAGAACTCTTTTCTATTTACATATCAAATAAATGAGGTCGTTCGATGTATATGCATATAGGTACTCACCCTTTTCACAAGTATCTCCACTGTATCCCGGTAAGCAGTCACACTCAGGCCCATCTACTGTATTTATACAGGTACCACCATTTGCACAAGGTGCATTCAAACACCAATATCTCCCTAGAATCAGAAAACGTTTTTACGTGAAAAGTTTCAGGGGATTGTATTATGTTCCAAAAATAGACATTACCTAAACTCGTCACATGCAAAAATAGTACGGATTACTTCAAGAATATAAATTGATTGCAGTTGCACAACAATGAGTGCAAATTTATGAATGTGCTTCAAAAGTGCATCTACAGATACAGTCTGTTTTTATTATTTGATACGAAAACGAATTTTATATTTGTTAATTGAAAGGGACATTTATGATATTATCTAGGCCCTTTGGCTATAGAGTTCATTTTTACTAATGAGAAGTATAAAGTTACACGAATTAATTTTAATTTCCGTATAAATTGAGAATGAATTACTTGTCTTGATTCAATGTAATGATCTTGTGCGTTCACACATGACAAAAATACACAATACCATTTAAGGGGAATTGAATTAATGCATGATAATGACGTTTCTCAAAATTCATTAACACTACCAGCTCACAAAATTTACATAGAACAAGAATGCATGCAAATGAAACTTTAAGCAGTTTTTTATTCAGTGATCTATGAATCAAGGTGTGATTGCGGTCTTTATTCTCATCCTTGACAAGTATGTGTGATGTTTCCATTGACGACGAATATAAATAGTGCGCACATATGACATTATACACTTACTGAGGTGGCAGTTTCTTCCGACCCAGTCTATAGGGCAGACACAAAAGTATGAGAATCCGAGGCTGTAACATGTACCTCCATTTAGGCAAGGATCAAAATCACATGGATCTTTTGGTAGAAATAACGGTGAAATGATGTTTTAATAAATATAAATATAAATAAATATAAATATATAAATGCAATATTATCAAAATGTACCATTATTTATACATAAGAAAAATATTAGAGTGTCAAACTTATCAAAATGTGTATTAAATATGAAGCTTAATACTCAACTAAATAAAACATATAAAAAAGACTATTACTGCCGACATAATCAGGACAATCAGGAATAGTTGGTATATAAGTTTGGAAAGTTGACTCAATTGTTGTATGGGTTGTAGTATGCGTAATGGTTGTTGCTTCCTCTGTTGTACTGGGTGTGGTAGTTTGCACAGTTGTTTTTTCTTTTGTAGTGCTCATCGTTGAAGGGGAAAGGGTGGTAAACTGCTTCGTTGTGCTGATAGTTGTATGTAAAATAGTCATAGGAAGTGTTATTTCTTTCTCTATTGTACTGCTAGTAGTCGGACGTGTGTTTTTCCTCCGTTGTACTGATAGTAGTAGGAAATGCCGTTTCTTCCTCTGTTGTACTGATAGTACCAGGAGCTGTTCTTTCCTCCTCTGTTGTACTGATATTACCAGGAAGTGTTGTTCCTTCCTCTGTTGTACTTGTAGTGGTAATGAGCGTCTTTCTTCCTCTGTTGTACTGATAGTAGTCGGAAGTGTTGTTTCTTCCTCTGTCGTACTGATAGTAGTAGGAAGATTTATTTCTTCCTTCGTTGTACTGATAGTAGTAATGAGTGTTTTGTCTTCCTCTGTTGTTCCGGTAGTAATAATAAGGTTGTTTTATCCTTCCTAGTACTCATAGTGTTAGAAAGTGCTTTTTCTTCCTCCGTTGTACTGATATTAGTAGGAAGAGGTCTTTCTTCCTCTCTTGTACTAACAGTCCTAGAAAGTGTTGTTTCTTCCTCTGTTGAATTGAGAGTCGTAGGAAGTGTTGTTTCTTCGTCTATTGCACTGATAGTGGTAAGAAGAGTTGTTTCTTCTCGGTTGTACTGATATCAGTATGAAGTATTGTTTCTTCCTCTACTGTATCGTAGTCGTAATAAGTGTCTTCTCTTCGTCTCTTGTACTGAAAGTGGTAAGAAGTGTTGTTTCTTCCCCTGACGTACTTAATGAGGTAGAAAGTGTTCTTTCGTCCTGTGTTGTACTGATAGTAGTAGCAAAGGTTGTTTCTTCCCCGTTGTACTGATAGCAGTAAGAAGGGTTGTTTCTTGCTCTGATGCACTTGTTGTTGTAATGAGTGTTGTTCCGTTCAGTGTTATACAGATAGTTATAATGAGTGTTATTTCTTCTTCTGTTGTGTTGATAGTCATCGACAGTGTGATTTCTTCCTTTGTTGTATTGATGATGATAGTGAATGTCGTTATTTCTTCTGTTGTACGGATAGTTATAGAGAGTGTTGTTTTTTCCTCTGTTAAAATTATAGTCGTAGAAAGTGTTTTTTGTTCGTCTTTTGTTCTGACAGTTATAATGAGTGTTGTGTTTTCTTCTGTTATTGTAATAGTCGTAGAAAGTGTTGTGTTTTCCTCTTCTGTACCGATAACTATCTCGAGTGTTATTTCTTCCTCTGCTGTACTGATAGAATTAGAAAGTGTTCTTTCTTCCTCTGTTGTACTGATAGCAGGGGAAGGGTTTTTTCTTGCTCTGATGCACTGGTTGTTGAAATAAGTGTTGTTCCGTTCATTGGTACACATATAGTTATAATGAGTGTTGTTTCTTCCTCTGTTGTACTGATAGTCATCGAGAGTGTGATTTCTTCCTTTGTTGTATTGATGATGATAGTGAATGTCGTTATTTCTTCTGTTGTACGGATAGTTATAGAGAGTGTTGTTTTTTCCTCTGTTAAAATGATAGTCGTAGAAAGTGTTTTTTGTTCGTCTTTTGTTCTGACAGTAATAATGAGTGTTGTGTCTTCTTCTGTTATTGTAATAGCCGTAGAAAGTGTTTTGCTTTCCTCTGTTGTACTGATAACTATCTCGAGTGTTATTTCTTCCTCTGCTGTACTGATAGCAGGAGGAAGGTTTTTTCTTGCTGTGATGGACTGGTTGTTGAAATAAGTTTTGTTCCGTCCAGTGGTATACAGATAGTTATAATAAGTGTTGTTTCTTCCTCTGTTGTACTGATAGTCATCGACAGTGTGATTTCTTCCTTTGTTGTATTGATGATGATAGTGAATGTCGTTATTTCTTCTGTTGTACGGATAGTTATAGAGAGTGTTGTTTTTTCCTCTGTTAAAATGATAGTCGTAGAAAGTGTTTTTTGTTCGTCTTTTGTTCTGACAGTTATAATGAGTGTTGTGTTTTCTTCTGTTATTGTAATAGTCGTAGAAAGTGTTGTGTTTTCCTCTTCTGTACCGATAACTATCTCGAGTGTTATTTCTTCCTCTGCTGTACTGATAGAATTAGAAAGTGTTCTTTCTTCCTCTGGTGTATTGATAGCAGGAGGAAGGGTTTTTTCCTGCTCTGATGCACTTGTTGTTGAAATAAGTGTTGTTCCGTTCATTGGTATACATATAGTTATAATGAGTGTTGTTTCTTCCTCTGTTGTACTGATAGTCATCGAGAGTGTGATTTCTTCCTTTGTTGTATTGATGATGATAGTGAATGTCGTTATTTCTTCTGTTGTACGGATAGTTATAGAGAGTGTTGTTTTTCCTCTGTTAAAATGATAGTCGTAGAAAGTGTTTTTTGTTCGTCTTTTGTTCTGACAGTTATAATGAGTGTTGTGTTTTCTTCTGTTATTGTAATAGTCGTAGAAAGTGTTGTGTTTTCCTCTTCTGTACCGATAACTATCTCGAGTGTTATTTCTTCCTCTGCTGTACTGATAGAATTAGAAAGTGTTCTTTCTTCCTCTGTTGTACTGATAGCAGGAGGAAGGGTTTTTTCTTGCTCTGATGCACTGGTTGTTGAAATAAGTGTTGTTCCGTTCATTGGTACACATATAGTTATAATGAGTGTTGTTTCTTCCTCTGTTGTACTGATAGTCATCGAGAGTGTGATTTCTTCCTTTGTTGTATTGATGATGATAGTGAATGTCGTTATTTCTTCTGTTGTACGGATAGTTATAGAGAGTGTTGTTTTTTCCTCTGTTAAAATGATAGTCGTAGAAAGTGTTTTTTGTTCGTCTTTTGTTCTGACAGTAATAATGAGTGTTGTGTCTTCTTCTGTTATTGTAATAGCCGTAGAAAGTGTTTTGCTTTCCTCTGTTGTACTGATAACTATCTCGAGTGTTATTTCTTCCTCTGCTGTACTGATAGCAGGAGGAAGGGTTTTTTCTTGCTGTGATGGACTGGTTGTTGAAATAAGTTTTGTTCCGTCCAGTGTATACAGATAGTTATAATAAGTGTTGTTTCTTCCTCTGTTGTACTGATAGTCATCGACAGTGTGATTTCTTCCTTTGTTGTATTGATGATGATAGTGAATGTCGTTATTTCTTCTGTTGTACGGATAGTTATAGAGAGTGTTGTTTTTTCCTCTGTTAAAATGATAGTCGTAGAAAGTGTTTTTTGTTCGTCTTTTGTTCTGACAGTTATAATGAGTGTTGTGTTTTCTTCTGTTATTGTAATAGTCGTAGAAAGTGTTGTGTTTTCCTCTTCTGTACCGATAACTATCTCGAGTGTTATTTCTTCCTCTGCTGTACTGATAGAATTAGAAAGTGTTCTTTCTTCCTCTGGTGTATTGATAGCAGGAGGAAGGGTTTTTTCCTGCTCTGATGCACTTGTTGTTGAAATAAGTGTTGTTCCGTTCATTGGTATACATATAGTTATAATGAGTGTTGTTTCTTCCTCTGTTGTACTGATAGTCATCGAGAGTGTGATTTCTTCCTTTGTTGTATTGATGATGATAGTGAATGTCGTTATTCTTCTGTTGTACGGATAGTTATAGAGAGTGTTGTTTTTTCCTCTGTTAAAATGATAGTCGTAGAAAGTGTTTTTTGTTCGTCTTTTGTTCTGACAGTTATAATGAGTGTTGTGTTTTCTTCTGTTATTGTAATAGTCGTAGAAAGTGTTGTGTTTTCCTCTGTTGTACTGATAATTATCTCGAGTGTTGTGTTGAGTGGGTTTTCTTCCTCTGTTGTACTTACAGTCGTGAGAAGACTTGTTTCTTCCTCTGTTGTACTGATAGTAGTAGGACGGGGTGTTTCTTCATCTGATGTACCTGTAAAGATTAGATTTTTCAAACTGTGTATATTGCCAGGTAGTTCGTGTGCGTTATTATTGTATAGCTAGGCAGTTCCATGCGGGAACTTTCTAGGCAGTTACTTTCACGTCGTAGTTTGCACCTGAAGGTTTGAGTGTCAGTGTTTGCTTTTAGTTCCGATATTGCCGTAATTTGATTTTCACTCAATTCAGCAAATATATATGGAGACTGGTGAGTTGATAAAGATCAAACTTTCTGTTGACCGGACTGCACTACTTAGTCGGTGTAACGGACATCGCTCACAAGAGAAAGCCGTGCACGTATAAATGCGATATACACTGTACGCAGAGATGACAGTATTTCTATAAGTTGAAAGTTTGTATTTACAGAGCAACTTATGTGCTGATTACGAACTTAATGTAGTATATGAGTTCAGACAGATGTATGTGATTATCACGAAAACATTTTCTGTGACTGTTTCATTGAACATTCGTCGATTGGCTCAGTTTAAATTGTGAGGAGGACTTCAGATTTGCTATGTACCATGTGCTTGAGTTCGGCAGAAGTAAGAGTGTTTCCGAAGAGCCGATCAGAAGTAATCAAAGATCCAAGATAGCTGCGCCCATGCTAGCTGGACCAGACACTGCCTACACTGCAAATTTCTTCTAGCTCTCGGCAAGCTAAATTCGTGCTAAATTCGTACCGGCTTATTTGTCGCTGAACGGATTGCTTCATTTTCCCTAAATTGGCTTGCTTTTGGTTTGTTTTCAGTTTGCCTACAGGCCACTTGATTGAACAGACTGGCAAGTTAACAGACCACACAGAGTGTAGGACTTGGTTTGCTGGCAATCCACTACATGTCTCTAAAAAAGCTTGAATTTAGACCAAATTCAAAAAACATCAGTTTACAGGCAAGCCAGGTCTTCCTTGTTAGACTGGCATGAATGTGGTTTGCTTGCAAGCCATCCATAATACATTTGTGGTCTGTCGGCAGGCCGGGAGAGCATCCAGTTTTAGGTAGGGCGGGGCTGGGCGGGGGAAGGAGGGATATGGGGCTGGCATGGAGAGATTGGGCACTGACGACGCCTTTACTGTCTGTTGTCCTCTTAGAGTCAATTTAATCCTCTTTCTATCAGTTCCATAGACAAAGCTTGGATATTAATATCACTTAGTAGAAAGAGGATTAAAATGACTTAGTCTTGATGTATATACCCGGTACACTAAACACTGACAAACTGCATAATCCTGTAAGAAACACTACAGAAACCCCAATAAAATGGCATTTGTCCAGTGAAAGGGAGAGGGCTATGGTGGTAACCTGTTAAAGAAATCACACAGAGAAATGTTTTTAGTGTTATTATGATTATTATTGATAAAATGAAAATTCTTGACAAAGTTTTACAATTACGGTAAATATGACTTAACAAACATTTATGCTAATAATAATAATAATAATAATAATAATAATAATGATTTGAATATATATATGTACGCAAATAACAAGTGTACCTTGGTAAGAAATAAAATACAGCAAAACCTGTGTTATCTCAACTTTGCCTAAATAGAAAAGTCAAACTTTAGAGGTTTTCAAGTCCATTGCCTATCAGCACAATGACAAATATTCCTAAATATCATTTCAAAAAAATTCCAGTCCAAGTGGAGGTAGACAGGTTTTGCTGTATGTGGAAAATATTTAAAAAAACTACAGGACTCTAAAATGAGAAAGTGCTGATGAAGAATTTAAAAAATATACTGGCCAACTGTTCAATGAATGGCATAAAATAACATCTGATTCCAAAACATAGTGTCAATGACACTGTCACTCAAATTTAAACTAGGTCATTCCCAGTGACTAGAATACATTAAGGCTGTCAAATAAGTAGTTCTGAAGAATAAATTCTTTGACTTGAAACTGAAAACATTGCTTCAATGACACTTGGCTCACATTTGGTTTGATGTGGCAGGCCAGAGTGAGTATATTTAATGTTAACGCCTGAGAACATGCATTCCAAGTTTCAAAGCAATCAGATGAGCAATTTCAGAGAAAATGATCTTTTTAACAAAAAATTGGAAAAATTTCCCCAAAATACAAATACAAATATAAGAAAATTTCACCAAAATTTGAAGACATTCAAATAAGGTTTCCTCTAGGTACATGTATACCAAGTTTCAAAGCAATCAGAACAGTTAATTCAGAGAAAACGAATTTTTGACCAATTTATTGGATTTTCCCTTTATAACTTCATTAGATATTTTGTACACTGACATATTTGTTCGAACAAATTCACATCTCCACCCATGGGTGCACCTGTACACCAAATACTAAGAGAGTAGGTGCTGCAGTTTTGCATATTTAGATGTGGACGGACACACATTGCACATACTTACAGACATACAGATACCGACAACTACAGAAGCTCTCTGGTATTTGTGCATAAAACAAAAACAAAATGGAGGCACAAAACCTGCCAAAGAAATACAAATATGCTAATCTCACAAAAATCTGTAACCAAGCAACCTTGCAGCCGATAGAGCTCCGCTGTATTGTGTAGAGATTTAACTATTTGTGACATATGTTTTGACGAAGGTGGAAATCTTTCACAACCTTTGATATGTTTGAAGGTGAAGAAAGATATGGGACTCATTAGGATGAAAGGCCAAGCATCTCTGCTCAGGCTGAATGGCAGGAAAGATAACACTTTCCTGGCTGACCTTGACTTAGATTAATATCATCCGTAAGAACATTTATACCAAATATCAAAGCTATAAGACAAGCAGTTTTAGAAAACAAAGTTTGTGACAAAAATGGCAAAATTTGCCCTAAAAATACAAAATTGCAGATTTCAGCATAATTTCAGTATATCATATTAAGATAAACACTAGGAACTTCTACACCAAATATCAAAGCTATCAAACAAGTAATTTATGAAAACCAATTTTTCTGATAAAAATTGCACCCGAAATACAAAATTACAGATTTTATCATAATTTTCGATACACATTACATTAGGATAACCCTTGGTGACTGTATAATTAATGTCATGGCTAACAGACAAACACTTGTGAGGACATAGTGAGGTCATCCTTGGAAACAAAATCAATTTTAATTGCAATTGGTATTGGAGAAAAAGATCACAAAAATAAGTTGGAAAGTATAAAAAAATTCAAACAAACATATTATGCAAGTGCTAGATTGCTGAATTAGGAGTTCCTGGGACTGGTGGTATACCAACAATATTTTTATCATAGGAAATACCAAAAAACTTGCTGATAAAATGTGACCAACATTTGCATAAAAGTCAGAGTACTTGCAAAAGTTAAAATATCTATTCATGCTAATTTAACAAACACCTACCAATAGCATCCCTACAAAGCTAAAAGCTATACTTGAGAGCTGTCAGATAAACACTACGTGAGAAAATGCTTTTATGAGAAGTAGCAAATTTACCAAAACATTTTTCTAAATATTCGAAGTGGACAATTTCAATGATTTTTGAAGTAAGTTGAGCAATATAAAGAAATACTAACACATGTACATGTACAAAGTTTTTGTACATTTTGACATTAACAGTTGATAAGGACTCCCAAGGAAGCTGCACATTGACTTTGGAAGCTGTAAGACCAGCCATATCAGACAAGAAGCTGTCAAACCAACCACATTAGAAAAGAGGCTGTTTGAAAACACTAAAAAATCAGATAAAAAATTTGCATATGCAAGGTATTTATCCTTTGATAATATTATAAATCAGTCATTGTCAGTGGCTTGTAGTCCAAATATCACATGGTGAATGTCATCTGAGCAGTTTTAGTGAACACTAAATTTGAGGACAGACAACATGAATGAGTCAGCTTATCTGATCAGCTTCCCATCTCTGACAGCAAAGCAAAAAATAGTAAAAATGAAGTTTTCTTAATACTGCCATTGAAAAATAGGCATACCGGTACATACAAAGTCCTACTTTTGATGTTTCATGATTTTCAGAAGACATTGTCTTGCTATGACCAAATTACACATTTCCCATAATAGCAAGGCCTAACTGTCTCACCCACCCCGGATTGAATTTTTGTCTTTAGATGTGAGCCAAAAGTATTCTAAAAACTGACATGCACTCTTTACAGCTCGAGCATAGTCAAAGTTACACAGGAAATGCACTCCCATATAAGAAAGGAGTGCAAGAACAAGATTATTGCTTTCAACATTGCAAAAGATTATTCCTTCAAGGAAAATAACAAACTGCTTAACCTTCTCCTCATGTACCAAAACACCCAAACGAAGTAGTCTGCCATCTTTTCTTCCTTTCACAGAAAGTTTTTCAGCATCCTATGAAGAAAGAATAATCATAGCAAAAAATATATAACCAATATAAGACAAGGTTCTTTATATAACTCTGAAAGGCTTTGTTCTTAAATTTGTCCAGCATGTGAACACAGAGTTAAACCACTACTGTGGTGACAGAAGCTTACTCAAAAGAGACAAAGAGCATAATGAACATGACACAATATTATCAAGTTATCATATTACATTGAATTACTGAGAGATATGATACTTACATCAACAATGGTTACAATCTTCCTTACATAACAATGGTTACAATCTTCCCAGTGCACTTTGACCTCCAAAGGTGATCTCCAACACTCTGATAGACTGCCAATGTTCTGATCCCTATAGGATAAATGCCAAAAATATTGTGCATTATGTATCTTATCATTAAAATAAGTCTTTTTATACAATCATTCTAGGGCAAACCTGTTGATGATATTACATAAGTCCAGCATATTGCATGTCATTACATTTTAAATTTCAGGTGCATTTGACTCAAAATTGCATCGAAATGTAAAACAATATAAGGCAATAGAGAGTCAATGAATCATTGACTATACAACTATGTACTATGTACAGCACAATATTCTACCCTACTCAATACTGTACTACTCAATAACAAAGCAAACATGGATAGATTTATTGCAATGCCAACCTTTCCAACTTTAAAAACATAGGGCCAAAGTCCCTGAAGCTACTATAGACATGGATACAAAATTAAATATTTCCTGACTGTATGAAATCATCTCACTAAGGTCATCCTAGGGACCTGTAAACCAAATATTAAAGCTGTCTGACCAGCAGTTTTGCAAAACAAGTGACGCAACAGTCGACAGAGGTCTGCCGTGTTATGTAGAGAATAACTTTTTGTGACACATGTATTGATGTAGAAGGTGGATATCTTTGATAGCTCATTTCAGGATGGCCTGACCAAAAATGGCAAAATTAGTTGCAAAAATACGAAATGAAGATTTCATCATAATTTCAATATATTACATTAAGATAAAGCCTAGGAACCTGTATACCAAATATCAAAGCTATCAGATGAGTACCTTTTGAGAAACAAATATTTTGACTAAAAATGGCAAAAATTGACCCAAAGATTTCATCAAATTTCAATATATCACACTGAGACAACCCCTAGGAACCTGTATACCAAATATCAAAGGCATCAGACAAGTAGTTTTTGAGAAACACATTTTTTGACCAAAAATGGCAAAAATTGCACCAAAAATACAAAATTGCACATTTCATCATAAATTCAATATATCATATTGAGTTCATCTGTAGGAACCTGTATAATAAACATCAAAGCTGTCAGATGAGTGGTTTTGATGAAAAAAAGTCTTGACCAAAAATGACAAAAAAATTCCTTAAAAATACAGATTTGCATATTTCATCACAATTTGTTGGGTTATCCCTAGGGATCTGTATACCAAATAACAAAACTGTCTGACCAGCGGTTATGAAGAAGATTTTTTACCAAAAACGCCTTTCTTTAGCCTTATTTGCATATTTTCAACAATATCAAAAAATTAAAAAACTAGTTTCTCATAATCATATTTACCATCTACACAACGTATATCAAATCAGTAAGTACTGCGGTTCTCAAGATATTGGAGTGGACAGACACCTCACAAACGGACATACATACATAAATACAGACTGACGCCGGATTGATACCCATCCCAATAGCTTCTATAGACAATAGTCTATAGAAGCTAAAAACAGAGACCTTGAAGTAGTGTCTATTCATTCATGTGTACATTGTTTATGAAACTTCCTTTAAGGTACCAGAATAGCAATTTACGTGTCATTGCTTTGCTGTCTATCATATTATGTCCGTTTTTTCATGCTTGTAATACCTGGCAACAAGATTTACCTTGGCATCAATGTTTTGTAACAAGCCATACTTGATGAGACTGTCTTCAATTGCTTTCCAATCAGCCTGAAGCTCATCTCTGGTTACTTGTGGTGAATTTGGATTTTGCTGGATGATGTATATCATATCCTCTACAATCTGTACAGAGAAAAGATGTTGGATCTTGAAATACATAGTATGTATGCACCTCTTGCTCAGGTATTTGGACTCTGAAACATTCGCTAGTTCATCACTAATGAGCAATCACGATGATATTCACGGAGCAAAAGAAGATTTCGCCATACATATTTTTGTAAACATTGAAAGTTGACATGTAATTTCCCCCACAAACTTCATACACAAATGATGGCTTGTTGAATCTTAACAGTATGTAAAATGTTTACCAAGCTTGCCATGGAGGCCCCTGGCACTGAAGTATGTATAGTGAAATGTTTCCTGAAGAAAAGTTTGGGGAAAATGTATGCTTTGAATTTGTAGTTTGTATTACATAATTTAAACTCTATGGTTCACTACTGAAGGAAGTGACTACAGGATAGAGTGCTGTGTGAGTGAAAAACATATTACAAAGTGTAATACAAAATTAATTATATACTTATATGTCTTATTCTCCTCCTTCGCTTCTTCCTATCTTTACAAACTATCTTTCCATTATCAATCGGGAAACCATTTTAGAAAATAGAAAATAAAGTTGACGGCATTCACAGTTTGATATTGAAAATGGTAAATATTCATGAACACAACGTGTGCGGAATTAAATCAGTTTTCACTTGAGATTGAATCCAGCTACTTTGAAACTGAAGATAATTTGACATTGAGGATATGTGAACATATTTGTGTAATGCCATCGTTCCTTATGGATGTGTGAATTGACGCATAGGCAGGTGTAAAACCAAAACATAGGATAACATACATTGCACGCACAACACAGCCAAAAACTTATACATCGCGTGCAATCCTATTGGACACTATTTTCACTGGCAGCGACTCTATAATTACACAAATGTGTAAAGAATGGTGCATTCCGGTGGGTCAAGTGTCATAGGCAGCTACGCTTTGAGACACACTGCACATACACACACCTACACAACGTATCATGACGTGCAGTTGGTTTTCACACTGACACAATTTTGAACACTGGGTCCATCTGTTTTTTAAAAGTTCTCATCCATATTGTGCAATTGTGTTTGCTTCTTCCTATTTTTACAAAACTATCTTTCCATAATAATTTGGGAAACCCTTTTAGAAAATAGGACATAAAGTTGATGGCATTCATTGTTGGATACTGAAAATGGTAAATATTAATGAACACAATGTATCATGACATGTAGTTGGTTTTCACACTGACACAATTTTGAACACTGGGTCCACCTGTTTTTTTAAAAGTTCTCATCCATATTGTGCAATTGTGTATCAGTTATTTTACTCACTTATATGCAAACAAAACATTGTGTAAAGCTGTCAGTTGTATAAAAGCGACCTAGCGGGCAATATAGCTGTGCTGTGTTTTGTAGAGAATATTTTTTTTGACATGTACCGGTATTGATGAAGGTGGAAATCTTTGATAGCTCATTCAGTGGCTGGACAAAGAAAGGCAAAAATAGCTGCAAAAATACAAAATTGCAGATTTAATCATAATGTCGAAATACATCCCATTCAGTTTATCTGTAGGAACCTGTATACCAAATATCAAAGCTATCAGACCCATACTTTTTGAAAAATACAATTTTTGACCAAAATGACAAAAATTGCCCCAAAATTGTAAATTTCATCATAATGTGAATTATATTTTTTTGTTCATCCTTTTGAACTGTATACCAAATATCACAGCTGACAGACGAGCGATTTTGGTGAAACAATTGTTTTGACCAAAAATGACAAAAGTTGCCTTGAAAATAAAAATTTGCATATTTCTCCACTATTTGAATAAATCTGAAATAGATCAATCCCTACGGACCTATGTACAAATATCAAAGCTATCTGACCAGTGAGTTTGAGGAAGATTTTCAAATATTTTTTTAAACCAAAAATGATGAAATTGCCTTAAAACAAAAATGTGCAAATTTCATTACGATTTGAACAACTTATTTGAACAAGGTTATCACAAATAAGCTTCATATCAAATTTCAAAGCAATCAGACTTGCAGTTGCAAAGGAGAAAGCAATTGTTGAGGGATGATGGACGGACATATGGACAACGACAGAAAATCAGCCTGTTTGATAAGCTCATGACAGCGGAGCTAATTAGGCAAATGTGAACATCACAAAGTTTACAAAATTCTCTGTATGATATAGTTTTTTGATATTTCAAATATAAGTTTGATTATTTGCATATAAATTTTATGATCAACTTGGATTAAACGCAAAATAGGTTAGTTTAGCATGATCAATTATGATAACTGTTACAGTATACTGTAAATATTGGATTTAGATAGGGTGGCCTATCATCTCTGAGAAGATTATTCATTTGATAGAAGACACTCACAGAATACACAGTATAATACATTGCTATGGTGAGAAAGGAATTAAACCTTACCTTAACTTTCTCTAAGAACTGGAAAATGGCCATTCAGCCTAAAGGTTATTGATGTCATTTCATTGTAAAGAAAGAAAATCAGGCCCATCAATCTTTTGATCTGCAAAAGAAAAATAAAATTAGGAAACAAGTTTAATTTGCTTTATCATGTTGACCAATGAGATTGAACACATGAAGTATGAGACACTGAACCTTATGACTGCGTTGGCAGTAATTTAATCGCTTTTGGCGGGTAAGTAAGACGGGCAAATGCCTTTCATTGGTTACAGATAAATCTTGCGAGACTGAATTAGAATGAAGTGTAAACAAGGGACATCTGTGTGATGAGCAGATGAGAGGGTTTCGTATGTTCTACCATTACATTTCTCAGCACTCTCCCAGCTCTGCATTACTGACCGCAGAGCTGAAATTGTTGAGGAATAATCACCTTGCAAGTTTTTCCGCTGCGCAGAAAATTTCCTGCCGTGGAAATAGTAAAACGTATAGTATAACAATGACGTTTGAAAATCAAACACACGGCACACATTTATGCGAACCCAATCGTAACTTGATACCACAATCGGTGCGAAAAAGAATTTTGGCGGGTAAATCCCTTCTAGTTGAAGTTTGGCCGAGGTTGAATTTGATTTTTGTTAGCCTTCTACTCACATAAACCTACCTACTTAATAATTTTTGGCAAAATGAATTAGTATCTCATAAAAAACGACTTATCTTCTCTCCGTCTGTCTTACTGTGGTGGTGAAATGATGTATGAATTCCTTCACGGAATTACCTTAGTCATGGCCTCTGCTACACAATGTCGATGGATATGTAAAACGGTGACATGAAATGTGTTAGATATATAACAAAGCAGATTCGAAGACGTTTAAGATCATGTTGTAGTCCCGGTCAAGTTCAGCTGCAAGTTACCTATGCGTTGACGATAAAATGATGGAACACCCAACATTTTAGGAAACAAGAGTGAGAACACTGTAAATAATACCGTGGGGCCTGTCATGGAGGTCGGACGATCGTGACTTACCGTTGAGAATTTTCAAAACTGTCTGTGGGAAACGGTTGTCCTTTAGATGCAGCTGAAGCTCTTCCTGTGACACTGTTAGCGTCAGGCGGGCTTTTGGTCCAGAGTTGGCCATTGTCTTCACCGTATACCGGGTACAAAGGGCGGGCGGATAGTTTTGAAGAACACAGTGACTGTCCTGCGTCCGAGGCATCCGCAAGCGAAATAACAACTGAAAGGCGCGGTTGATCGCACTTATACTCATGGTACTTGATCATGTTTATGAGAGCGGATGCAGGGTCAAAGGTTATGAGACGCTCCCACACTTGGCCGATCAAAAATATAAAGTAACGTTATTACCATATTTTTTCTGTATCTTATTCAAACCTGAATGTTAACACTCATTATCGTAAATATGAACATTTTCTCATGATGATTTCAGGGGTAAAGTATCAAACAGTGGAAAGCAAAGTGGGCTACGTATTGACCTCTTACCCTCTTTACATATTCGTGCCTCCGCCCCTCCGTCCAACGAAGGTCGAGAAACTTGAAAGTTAAACATGTTGTGTAACTCAGTGTGTCACTTGGAAATGACATGCAAACGTGGCAAATCTTCCCGCTTAAAATATGACCCTATGTGCGCAATCGTGCAAGTTCCATTCCAGCCACCGCGCTCATGTACACGGCAGTCATAGCAACGTACCATCGGCATCGTTATTCTCCGCCGCACTTCGAATACGCGCTTCATAATTGCAGTAAATACGCGCTGGTAAGAACTTAGCCCTGCGTACGGTCTGTGTGTTCCCGGCGTTATACGGCCTCCACCAAGCTCGACAGAAGTTTGTTTACTCTTTTGGTACAAGAGAATTCATCTCTCACAGCACGATCCACATGAAGAATTTTTTTTATTCGAAAAATTTAAGTGTGACTACAACTAATATTGCTGCCATTGTTTTCATTTTGATCTTTGAAAGGTCTGTAATTCCGTATGCTGCTCTCACTGCGCTGCATGTAGCTGCAATAATTGTAGCCTTGGTTGTTGGTGGGGATTGGGCTTCTGTCGTGCGGCTAGCGCCTGCCCCGGGCAAGGCGCGAGCCGCACCAACAACAAAGGCTACAATTATTGCAGCTACGTTGCATGATACATGTACTAGACCTAGCTGTGATATCGCAGCGGTACTTGTGGCGTATATTGAACGCGCTCGGGTCATTGGGGTCATCGGACTGTGGCGATGACCCAATGACCCGAGCGCGTTCGATAAGCTTATACGCCAAAAGTACCGCTGCGATATCACAGCTAGTACTAGACCCACATCAGTTGAATTTAGACGTAAATGTTTGACGCTAAATCGTATTGATTGTTTGTCTTTTTTCCAAGATTAAATTCAAACTATATTTTCTCTGAGCTACGTTTTCTTCATCCGGGAACTGCATACGTTCTTTAAATTCAAACCTTGATGAAGACTTTTTGTCAGTTTGGTTGGGCTCGGAAACCGTCTCTATGTTTGCTTTGTGCTATCGTGAGGCAATACAGTTCTCATAGTAGCCTACTCCATGGCGTTTGATGCCGAATGACTTTGCTACTCTCCTAAACTACGCTAACCCGTCGGGCTTGTAGGCACCAACAATTAGTACTTGCCCGGCGGTAAAATCAGCTAGCCAGAGAGCTCTGGGTAGTGCATTTGCTCACCCTTGCATTCTAATACCATTCTGAACAGAGTACTCGGGTCGCTTCCAGAACCCGGAAGTAACAGTGCAGAAAGGCGGTCGCAATTGAGTGATCGATCCAACCAAACCGTTTTTCGGGTCGAAAATTTGAATTCGCATGCATGGCTATATAATGACTATCAAATAAAAAATCGCCAAATGAGTTTTATTCGCACTTTGCGAGTGTGGCTTCACTTGTTATATTTTCAAACCAGGGGACAATCCCGCATGTCATGAAAAACGGTCAAAAAATCAACAGCTGCAGTGGATAATAATCTCTATTTCAAAATGGAATAAATTCCCGCCAGATCATAGAATAGGTTTAGTTGGTCAACAAACCAATGATGACCAATTTTTGCACAGTGATCTTGTCGGGTGGAATACAAACCATTAATTTCGCCTCAGGTCAGAGCCTTTCACAAACCATAAGTTTTCTGGTTAAGATATTAATCAGTATTTCATGCTCAAAGACATAAGCTTGCCCGCAAACCTAATTGGTATAAATACAAGACAGTGTTCTGAAATTTCAATCCAGAAGAATTTGCAGTGTAGCGGTGGATCGCATGTGATGTCGCCGACTTCTTTTGTACCGAACATGCCATCTCGTTCATCGATAAACAAGAGTTAGGGTTTACTGTCACCTGTCCCAATTTTGCAACAGTTACCATGGAAAGAGAAAATCTAACGAAATCACAGATTTAAGCGGATGGCCGCTTTTTAAAATACAGCGCCCTCACATGGGCATTTTGAATTCCAAGGAACGCCCCTTTGGCCATATATGGGCATATTTGGATACAGGTGACTGTAAACCTTTAAAGTCGCCTGTGAATTCTATTCTTAGAGTTTCCGAGTCACGTGGTCAAGTATGAGGTACCTCAGTGCAATGTAATGTTTTGTAAGAAATTGTTGATTATTTAGAAAGAGTTTTGACATGTTGTTACACTGAAAGTGTGTTCAACTCCTGTTGTTTGGAGATTGCACAGTACGGTAATTGTTACTACAGTTTTAATGTGTGTAGTTTTGAAAAGTAGTACTGCTATTTTGTATGCAAACAACGATGATTTAATGTAATGGTAATACATGGATGTTGTTTTGTTACAATATACGATTTTGTGCTTGTTCCTGATTTCATGCCCTAAGCGTTGTTGCGGCTCTAAAAAGGTTAACTAGTATCAGACTAGTTGGCCCTGCTGGAGAAATAAATTTAATTGAGTTTTGGTCGGGTATTATTCTATCATCTCGAGACATCGGTTTTAAATTGGCACCCAACGTTGGGCCTTTTTAATGCTGGTTGGAATAGTTTGGATTTGTTTAACTATTGAGTAGCACTAGTGTGAGCTCAGCTTTAATACACACCGTCGAGTCGCATTCAGAGCTGTTGTTGCTTTCGAGTACAATCAGTATTGAGTAGCAATAACAGTTGTTTATAGACTGAAAGATATCCCTGCTGCTGTACTGTTTATTTTTGACAGCCGCATTGGTTTGTACTGTTTAGATATGGCTAGGGTCATTGTTAGTGATTTTTTTGTTTTGCTGATGTGTGTAACTCCCTTCTTGCCTACTTAAATGACATTTGATAGGGAGGGTTTTTGATACCCTTGTAGGCAGAGAACGTCCAGTAAAACAATGAATATTAATCAAGGTCAATGTTGGGAACTGTACCAAAAAGTGTTGGTAGAGGGGCATTGTCCAAGGCCATATTGAGAGATGATCAGCTGTTCAAATGCTCCTGGCGGTTTTAATGTAAAACAAGAGAGTAAGAATGCACACGGGGACAGAGATGTACCAGCTGTGTCTGCAGGTGGCAAAGGGAAGCCGTATATCTGCACAAACCAATTTAATTAAAGTTTGAAGTTTGAAACAGTGATGAATGCGTACCACCTCCACAGATGATCGCGCCGTCTGGAAACCCTTGACAACAGAGATATGCCAGTATGTTCACAGGTGTAGCCGCCCAGGTTCGATTCCTTATAAGGTGACCCTACTCGTAAGGGTGATGCCGATGTTGAGCAATGGAAAGACCAAGTAGTATTTGGTTGAAGCAAGGATTTACCCCGAAAGGTGTTGATCCCTGCCGTCCGGAGGTCATTGAAAGTTCGTGCAACTGGTATGCTTACCAGCATGCAGCATGACGCTTCAGTTGAACAAGTGCTTAAGAATATTGTGGTTTTAACAGGGTTTCGAACTCACAACGTACAGTACCCAGTCACCTAGCATAGAAGACACAGACAAA